>NC_085092.1:972500-977500 GCF_963422355.1 Corticium candelabrum | reverse complement strand
TCGTCTGATCCCATTCAGACTTCAGTCTGTAAATGTCACCTAGACGGGGATTTGTAGAACGATCAGACAGAAGCTGTTCAGATTTTAAATCGTTTGTACAAACAAGGAGGTTGTTCTCATGCACATAGTTTGCTTGTGCTGGTGAATACCCTTGACTAAAGTAGTCTTGGAATAACTTATTTGTATCAGAAGAAACATCTCGAAAACTAAGAGTATGTGCAGAACTCAGTGGATGGTTGTGACAAAAGTCAATTTTAATCCAACCTTGGAATCCTTTGACAGCCTGTTCTATTGGCATCACAGAAATTGTAATGGTGCTTGGGCAGGCAGTATCTTTGTTTCGTGGAGAGGTGCGGGCACTCGTTCTAGCAATTTTTTGTTTTCTATTCATCGTATTATGCTGGCACCTGTAGTCAACTTTGTAAACTAGTCTTTTCCCTTTCAGCTTGGGGTATGTCCTCTGAATACGATACGTGGTCAGTGAAACTTTGCAGAATTCCCCTATCCACTTCTTGCAACTGACTTGATCTGTGACATCTGCTACTATATCAGCTGTAAACATATCAGGGGCACCACAGTAGTGATTAGGAGTGTAGGCAGCAAATGACTGAACATCGTGTGTAAATCCAGCTGGAAGAAGTTTTCTGACGGTGGATTCAGTACAGAGTTCTTTCCTTTCTATTGATAATTGCTTACATTCTCGTGTGTGACACTTATGACATAAACAGTTGTCTCTGCAAGGTTCTGTGACACCAGACAGAGAACTGCTTATTACTGCTGGTTTGTCGGTGCTCGTAGCAACAGAATGCAACCCTGGCCTGATTGGAAAATGCTATACAGACTGACTGGATGGCGTCACACTTAGTTGTACTTTAGTTTGTGTCAGTGTACTTGATGTTGAAATTTTTGTCTCTACTGGCTGTTTTTGCATACAACTTGCTGGCTCTTCTGAAAAGTGGACTCTCTTTTGATTGTTAGGACTAGCTGGAAGAAGTCGGTGTAAGAGATGTGCTGTTTTTGCAATTTTAAAGACACCAATTTGCTTTATTTGAGCAGCGGTTGCTTTCTGTGATGTCTGTAACATCATCGTGATCTCAGTAGGAATGTTGAGTCTCTTGTCTGTGATATTAGCTACTGTAATCTTACCAGACACAATCCAAGTAGCTAAGGCTTGGTGAATGATAACAGGGTATTCTGATGGTCGGAGATAAATTCCTAACCATTGTTTCAGTGGATTGACTATTCTTCTTTTTAATAAAATGCATTTCCACACTCTTTCATCACAATTTGCTATTATTGCACTTGTCATGATAGTTACAAACCCACACATAGAAGAGCAAGTTTGTGAAGGGTATGTCAAGCATTCTCCAAGACACAAATGCCGTCCTGTTACATCGAAATTTACTTTGTGCATCAGTTGAATAGGGTAGTCAATTTCACGGTTTATAGTCTTGTTCAGATGTTGTAGAAAAGGGTCAAGCTCAATTTTAAGATTATATGGCATTGGATATCCCAGTGGGTCCGCATAGTAAGACGTTCCTGTTGACATGTCAATGACAAATACTACCCAGTGGTTACCAGTGGGAATGAGAGAACACGTGACAGCTGACGATTCAGTTTCTCTATCAATCCTGACATTCAAGATTGCCACAATTTTCTGGAGGGTTTCTTTCTTTATGGTTACTGTAGTATGAATCAAAGTCGGCAATGTCATTTTGTTGGCTTCTGACAAGACAAAAAAAGCTATGTTGTTGCATTGCTGGTTAAGAAGGTCACACACATGTTCTAGTATTGCATCTGTCAACCACCTATCGCAGGTAAACCTAGCTAAGTCATCACAGGTTATTGATCCAGCAACCTTGGCAGAAGGACACCAAGACCACAAATGACATTTTAGCATATCTAGATGCTGCTTAGAAACAAGTTCCAGTTGCATGTCTTTGGGTGGAAGTATGGACTTGTTGAACCATTCCTTTTCTTTCCTGTAATAATATGTTTAATTACTGATGTTTCTATTTTCAATGTAAACGTATAGTTAGTCAGTCAGAGAATTGTTGACACTTCTGTTTTCTAACTAGTGACATATGTATAAATTTTTGCAGACATTTTAACCACCATTTGTGGTCTTTCTCAAGGTAGTTAGTGGACTTTGAAACAAGAAACTATGTCGTAAGTATTGGGGCATCACAATAGTAGGATACGGTAGAATACTGTCTGAAGACTAATCATCAATACAATTGAATAAAACTTCCATTTGAACAGAAGAATCAATGAATTAATATGATGGAACTGACACAGGAAGAAGCCTTGCGTATCCACTGAATTAATTCCAGCTGAAAACACATTTAATAAATATTGAATATATGCATATATACGCAAATGTACATTTTACAAAGGGTCTTGTCCCATACTGCTCACCCCGGTTTACAATATGATAGGTTAGGTTATTGTATCATATTTCTACTGTGATGCCATAATACTTTTGACTTACTTTCAAAGTGCCTTGAGAAAGATGCAGGTGGTCAAAGTATTGGTATTACAGATGTACATTGCAGTTGGAAAAAGAGAAAATGTGAAATATAGTTAGCCAGTTATGGAACTGTGTCTGTATGTCTGTTTGTTGTCTGTCAATCATATATTTCAATTACAACAAAATTTCCATCAGTCCTTTACATAATCACTCTTTACTGACTTAAACCCCATATGGGGGTAAAAAATTACAATTGACAATCATCAAAATCTCTAACAATAGCCCTGTCTGTCTGTTTGTCTGTCTGTCTGACTGTCTGTCTGTCTGTCTTGGCTGTCGGTGTGTGTGTGTGTGTGTGTGTGTGTGTGTGTGTGTGTGTGTGTGTGTGTGTGTGTGTGTGTGTGTGTGTGTGTGTGTGTGTGTCATTCTCGTGTACACGTGTGCATTATTACTTAGCATGCACTGTTCTATGCCACAGTCTGTACACTACTGCATCAAATTTTGTACCTCACTCTGTGTGCTGTATCTTTTGCAAAATAGATTGCGATGCATTCTCATATGCCATTAGCACTGAATGCACCAAACGTAAAGCCGGCAGCAAAGTTGGCCTTTGCAGAAAGAATTCTCAGCAATCCTCGACACCTTGACTCAGAAGGAATCATAAAGCACTCGATTGGATTTGCCACCGATTGTACTTCAGCAAGCTCAACAAGCATTCCCTTCTCTGGAGAAGTGACTGGAAATGTTACTTTACTGCAGTCTTATCTGGACAGTTGGCAGATACTTTGTCTGAACATGAGGGATCTGCTATTAGCTATGTCTCAATTAATTATCTTTACATTGTTCTTGTAAAGAAATAACAATGTTCATAACAAACTACATTACTAGGACTACAAATTATTTTGCTTTTTTGGGCACAAGTGTGCTTGTAAATGGATATGCATTTGCACAACAAACAGGCAAGCAAACACACACACACACACACACACACACACACACACACACACACACACACACACACACACACACACACACACACACTATCGATATTTTGGTATGTAAATGACTCACCCGGAAGATGCTAGGTGTTTTGTGCATGGCTTCAACATCACGAGAGACGGTTTCGACTATGGCGCGAAATAGATCACGTGACAGTGCACGTGGTATTTTCGTCCGCGTAAGTACATGACGTAGAGTACTGAACTCGGTATGGGAGACCATTGCAGATAAAACAACAGTTAACGTTATCTATTGCAAATCAAAATTGCATAACATGATGTTGTTTTGCGCCAACTTACGCATGACTTACCCGCATGCGCAATCACGTGCTATTGTAATGATCGATTTCACAGCAAAGAAATTAGGCAGATAATAACGGATTCATATTGCAAGCTAAACACAGATTTCTGAAAGATTTTACCAAACGTTTTCTTCTTCTTTGGTAAATATCTATTAGTAAATGTCGCATGTTTGCTCTGCTTTGATGATATTGAGTAGCCAATATTGACATCTATATATATATATATATATATATATATATATATATATATATATATATATATATATATATATCAATCAATAGTACAGTCAAAATTGATTGATTGATTGCAGTCAATGTTAATGACAATAGCACTGTTGACTGCACACATCAATTACGTTCACTGTCTAAATCAATCAATATTGACTATATATCAATCAATATTGACTGTATATATCAATAAATATTGACTGTATATATCAATAAACATTGACTGTATATATCAAGCAATATTGACTGTGTATATCAATAAATATTGACTGTATATATCAATCAATATTGACTGTATATATCAATCAATATTGACTGTATATATCAATCAATATTGACTGTGTATATCAATCAATATTGACTGTGTATATCAATCAATATTGACTGCATATATCAAGCAATATTGACTGTATATATCAAGCAATATTGACTGTATATATCAATAAATATTGACTGTATATATCAATAAATATTGACTGTATATATCAAGCAATATTGACTGTGTATATCAATAAATATTGACTGTATATATCAATCAATATTGACTGTATATATCAATCAATATTGACTGTATATATCAAGCAATATTGACTGTATATATCAATCAATATTGACTGTATATATCAATCAATATTGACTGTGTATATCAATCAATATTGACTGTGTATATCAATCAATATTGACTGTGTATATCAATAAATATTGACTGCATATATCAAGCAATATTGACTGTATATATCAAGCAATATTGACTGTATATATCAATAAATATTGACTGTATATATCAATAAATATTGACTGTATATATCAAGCAATATTGACTGTGTATATCAATAAATATTGACTGTATATATCAATCAATATTGACTGTATATATCAATCAATATTGACTGTATATATCAATCAATATTGACTGTATATATCAATCAATATTGACTGTGTATATCAATCAATATTGACTGTGTATATCAATAAATATTGACTGCATATATCAAGCAATAT
>NC_085092.1:797500-970000 GCF_963422355.1 Corticium candelabrum | reverse complement strand
CTCTTTTGGTGTCTTTTCTTCTGTCTCTCAATTTTTATATTACTCCAGTCTTCTTTTCTTATATAATTAATTTTTTTCTTATTATGTAACTTTCTATGTAATAGACGTTTGATGTTCACTCAGTACTTTGTAGTCTGGACTCACAATTTTGATGAGAATTTGGTGGGACAGAAGACTCTAGTACTTGATTGATGTTATTGTCTAGATGGTAGCAAACGTTTGTAGTTAAAAAATTTATAATGTTATACAGAGAACCATGTGAAACCGGTTGTACTGTTCTATACAATTTTGTGTATGAAATGTAATAATATTTTGTTTTTCTTGATTGAGACAACATTTTGGCTGGTTTCATTTATTTCAGGTTGTGTTGGGGTGTGAATGTAATCTCCAACTTAGACTTTGACAAGTGAATCTCTACCGATTATGATAGAGTAATCATAAACTCTAGATGCTTTAGTAAGAAGCGGCGAGTAGGATAAGTTGCTTACGATATCTGCCGGTTTGTTTCCATATTGAACAATCATCTCCATGCCTGCTAGTTTGCCTTTCTGATGTAGCAGGAACAGCAAAACAACTGACGCCGATTTTGGAAGAAAACAACAAATGTATACAGAGCGAGAGATTGTACAGTCCGCTCTTGCTACGCGGGAATTTGATTCAGTTCTCTCGTCTGCCAACATTCAAAGTGAAACCACAGATTTGTTCTGTCAGAGTCAAACAGGTGGCAGGCGCGGATCCAGAGCCTGAACAGATGGGGTGGGGACGATGAATATCAATAAAATAAAGTTGATGTTAGTCACAGATCCTCGGCAGTTATGAAACGGCACTATGCACTAGGGTACCAATTAGCCATCTGAGTCTAAAGATATGGATTAATTCCATCCTTCGGGGATGTTTCTAGCAGAGCCCTAAATAAAATGATTGTATAGTATATTCCATGTCACAGTAAAAGTAAAGCAATACCATTAATTAACGTTACGTCTTTTCTTTCCCATTGTGAAAAGCAGGTAGGTTTTCGCACTCCCTTATCATCTGTATGAAAGGATCAGAACTGTTAGCAAGGTAACAGTTTAGCCCCACAACACAAGATTGATATGTCGACATAATCTGTTGTAACCTCTACTCCCATCACTGCAAGGAGTGTACAGTCGGTCAACGTCTGCAGAAAGATGTTGGACACAGTGTATAGAGAGGAGCTTCCTGGTCCGTCGATCGAGCTCCTGCAGGTCCGTGCACCAATGAATGACGCCAAAACTGTAAGTGAGAAAGGGTATTGCAAACCCATTGATGGCTAGAATCTTGTTCCGACCATACAACTCAGTCCGGACAACCACCTTCACTCTGCGGAAGTACAGTGCGGGACAGCATAAATCCCCCCAAACGTAGCGCACGTTAGAAAATTCGCCCTGCGTATTTATAGACGTTCTTACATATGCACGTGATCGCCGTGAGAAGCCCTACAGAATGACGTCGGTTTTGACCACGTGGTTTGCAAGATAACGAATTTAGATTAGCGAGTGTTGATTGGCTGTCTAACAGCTGTGGCTGCATTGCGATTGGTTGATGGCACATTATTGCCATGGATACCGTATTCTCTTAGTCCCCTCACTGCCATCATCATGGACGCCATGCGTTGGAGTAAGAGAAAGAAACAACTAGAAAGAGTTGAAGCTATGAATGAAAAAAAGCTGAAGCTTAGACCATCTGAAGAGGAGGGGGCCCCTTCGGAACCAGCATGTACGGCAGAGGCAGACGCTGAAGCACTAGACAGGGACAGCGATTCGGTGCAGTCTTTTAGCGATGATGATGTTTGGAGTTGTCTGGATGAATGGGTAAGAGCTTTGGGAATCGTAGATCTAGAGATGCTGTCGTTGTTGCTTTTCGAGTTTTACCGTAGGGAGACATCGCAGACCGTCAAAAGGGCCGCAGATGTTGTGTCGCAGATAGTACACAATTTCTAGCGTTTCTATTGAACTTAAGTGTTTAGACATGTTAGAATAATGTTTCAGTCGCGTCTTGTATTATGTAAACTAGATCACGTGACCAATTGTATATTTTTATTATCATGCCTATCTTTGAGTGTCATTCACACTGCATCTAGAGAAAAATTACAAAATGTGCTTCTGTGGATATTTAACCCTGTGTGTCTAATAGCGTTTGGTACACTTCTGAATTCGAATAGCGCGTGCATGAAAAACGATAGGGCGCGAAGTGAGACCCTTAGTGGGGCCCCTCTTGCGGTTAAACTCAGAATTAATAAACAATCTCGAAAATCCATTTCTGCAGTTTTGTTGCACATCATGGTGACAATCTTTCATCGAGTTCTCAATCATCTACGGCAATATTCCTATTTTTCGTAGGACAATACGGGAACTTGAGGAGGCGTCTCCATTATTCTCGCCGTGAGAGAACGAAACTCTTTCGTTTATCAAATTAAGCTGGCTCGTTGTAGCAAATAAACTTGTACACCACTGGACCAAATTTGAAATAGGTAGACCAAACCAAATTTAAACTGTGCGCGTTTACGAATGACATGCGCATTGGGGGGATTTATGCTGTCCCGCACTGTACTCACGACGGAGTCTCTCCCGCATCTTTCTGTGCTGAATACCGTTACTCTCATCTACACCCAAGTACTTGTAGACTTGGCCCGGTTCCAGACACTTGATAGTGTCCGTTTTACCTACCGTCACTCCAGAGTTGTGTCCAGATAGCCTGCCGTTGACAAATTGTACAACAGCACATTTGTGTAGACCAAACTTCACCTGGATGTCATTAATAACGGTATTAATTAACGGTATTACACTAATTCTTGTCTTTTCAGATCTTTATATTGGAGATGTTTCAGAGAATTGGCTGAACAACGCAACAGTTCTAACAACTTTACTTTACTGTGTAGAACACAATGTAAGAAAAGAATCTGTTCCACTATACGTGTTTTTCACAAGCGTCTCTGAATTAATTTTCTATATATTAATCTAGCTAGTTCTCACGAATTAAGTCACGTGATTTTATACCCAAACTCTTAATTAATTAAGTTAATTGCGAATCGCCTTTCTCCATGCAGTATTTAAGTTACTTTATCAATATTCCACAGATGAGCCCTGTAAGTCAACACTGGGAAAAGTTGTCTATCTAAGATTGTAGTCCAGACTATCTCTTCATTGCAAACTCATCCCAATTTTCCTGCAACTGCATTGACGGCTGCATAAAAGTTTCTAGTTTTTCAATCAACTGAGAGTTTATCATTAACCGTGACGTTACACAAAGTACACTCCATAAGGCGCCTTGAAAGGAAGCATACTCCACAGCACTGTGAATTCAGGATTGAAGTTTTTCTTCCTAGAGACACACAATTTTCACTCTTTTTGATATTGAACCTTAACTTGTTTTTATGAGCAAATTTCTTACTAATGTTCAGTATATGGTTTGCAGACCATTGACCGCGTTGAGGAAATTATAGTGAAGGCATCTGCATATGCTGCTACACTGGCATTGTACCCAGTTCTGCACCAAAGCCATATTTCTGCACTCTAGTTCAGCAAGTCAGTCATAAGTGTTTTAAAATGACTGGAGAACCATACTTTCCTGCTTTGCTCCATTTGTCACACCGAACGGTTCTGAGACACTTTGACCCATTTCACGCCTACAGAATACGTGGGATACCATTAACAGCATCCAAAAGCGATCTGCTTGTATAATACTGCTCTGCTCGTACCCAGGCCCTCTTGCGCTTGTTTGACCGCGCACGAGGGTCTGAATACGAAACTATACGGTTTGCAGTCTATTCTAAGGTATCAGATCGGCATTCATGTACGTGCCTTCAATTTCAAGCGTTACTATGTGTTGAGGCCGTAAATTACTGAATGAATTTGATCACGGAGTCTTATGTTCATGTCTCCAGTGCGACGGCAGAACTACATGTTGAATGTTGTTTTTGTTTTGCTAAAAACCTAATCAGATTACTATTATTATCCAAATATTAGATTGGATGAGCTCTGTAAATTTAGAATTGTATCTTTTCAAGTAACTGGAGAAACAAAAGGCTCTATAGCTAAGTTTGCTCCTTGTACACGTATATAATTGGTTTCCTATAGTTTTGTTTATCTCTATTCAGAAACTTTTTTCATAGGTATAAGTAATCATCTGGCTACACCACAACCTAGCTGGGCAATCTTGTGCATTGATATTGAGTCAACTTGCTTGAATTCTCTAAATCCCCAGCCTATATACGTACAGGTCTGCGTATATCGACTCGCATAGGAGCAGGAGGGTAGCGTGACTTCTAAAAATAGAGGGCTAGACTTTACGATGCTACGGGCATGCCCACTCTTATGGAAACGCACGCTTCTATTGACCTCTAATTGACTGATATGATAAAATTAGTGGCACATCCAGACTGGAAGATGAATGGTGTATATGCTATAAACAGCTTTGGTCATCATACATACTTACAGTCCACAATTTTTATGACCACGCCTACAAATGATGGAAAATTATAGCCCGGTCTAGCTCATGCCACGCGACGCCCTTGATAGAAGGCACAGCTAATGTCAAACTGTGTTACTGCGCTTGTCAACATGAGCTGCAAACGCGTACAAGTATGGAGAGCCACCCCTCCATAAATACGGCAATCAGCTTGGTCTCTAATTATCGGTAAATGCAGATTTCACGTGAGCGGGCTAATGATCGTTCACCAACGTTGTTATTGAGTAGCAAGTATAAGGTATTTGCTTGGAGTCTAGCACGTTGCTCGATAGATATCATGGCTGAAAGACAAGAATTAGGAAGAGACCCAGGATGGGAGAAGATGAGGCCCCACACAGATACCGTGGCAAAGAACCTGTTTCCACGCCGAAATCGACTTGTTTGTAAGCTTTACAGTGCTAAGCTCCTTAGCGAAGAAGAAGACGAAGAGTTTGCGAAAACGGATATGCCAGAAACAGATCTGGCTTTGAACATTTTGCGTGTTCTTCGTAAACAAGGTCCTGGATCATTAAATACATTTTGTGAAGTACTCCTGAAAGATGAAGACGTTGCATTAAGAAATTTAGAGAAGCTTATTCGCCCAGGATCTCAAGACAGGCAGCGTAGTGAAACTAGAGAAGAACGTTTACGTGAAGCTTTATGTGGACAGAGCCATTCAAGTCAAGGTTGAGTTTCTATTCATACAGATAGCAATTTTCAGTGTTCATTTGTGCACGTGTAAAATTGTGTTGTATACGGCATTGTATAAAGTACCGGTTCTGGCGCACTCACGTGAGTGCGCTAGAATTTGCATGTACCTACCTGTAAGGTGGACAGCAGGGGCGGTGGCGAGTTGCAAGTTGGGGGTGGGGCATAAAAGGACATCGTAGTACATGAGGTAGGGTGAAATTTCAGTAGTCATTTCCTGTCGGAAATTCCTTTTTAATGTTAAAATTTATTATCATTGCAGTTGTTGATCGTCAAGTTGGTGGAAATTGCCTTCTAGCCCAGCTCCGCCGTCACTGCACAGTACCTTTGAGGCTGCGTGAGTCCACTCACTCGGGCATGTTCGTGACTTAGCGCAATGACTACATTTTCTAAATCTCGTCGTTAGTACGAAACAACCTATTAAAAGTCGAGGGCGTAAACCTTCACTCGGCACCCGAGACGCTCGAATGGAGCGCCCTACTAGAGACAAATGCAATATAGCATTATAATGGCTATACCAGTAAGAATTCTTGCTGGTGCTCAAGCGGTGCGCTAGCATTGTACAACTCATCTCAAATTTCTTACGCATACTCAAAAATTCCACTTTAATGCTTATATAGCTAAATGTCCAGTCTAGTCTCTGACTTGGTTTCAACTTCGTGTTGGATATCTTGTTTGTGGTTGAATTGTCGTACCCAGTGCTGTTGTTTTGTTGATATGCAGCAGGGTTTGACACGGACTCTGATGAGACTTCTACTAGTAAGGTGAATCCTGTTGTTCTGAGCAGGTCTTAGTGTAGCTCGGTATGCGCATCTCTGCTTCAATTATTGTTTCTTCTTCAACTGCGTTCGTTGGCTGTGTGGCTCGTACATAAGTTGCAGGTCGTTTCCTAACCATGCCTTTCCTCTAACCTCGACTGTGACAGGCCCTAGAACTTTCAATAGATTGCCTGCATGGTTTCCATGTGTCTGATATCTTCTAGTTTCTAATTACCCATGCAGGCATCTTCTCCGGTCATAAAATCTTTAGCCTCGGTACTTTTGAATGCAGTTGTTCTTTTAGATGCTTCTCTCAAACGGTTTCAGCCACATTGGGTTCAGTATAGACAATTGTATTCTCAACTTTCTTCCCTATAATGGCGATTAACCCGTTGTACATTGTGGTATCGATCTCTAACTCAGAAAAACTCGAACTTTAGTTGTATTGATAATGTACCTTATTCTTTCTTCTTTCAAAGTTGACTTAAATGTTTCTACATTGCTAGCCGGATTGTATGGAGCGCACTTCTAATGTGTTTGCACCATTTCTACGAAGAAAGGCAATAAACCGAAAACAACGAACTGCCGTCCATTCTAGGGCGTCACGTCCTATGGGCGCTGTAGCCTCAGCTTTTAGGGCGTTGTTTGTTAAAATTATTATTGTATTTAATCTCGAGCTGTTTGAGTACCAAGCAGTTCTAACACATTTTAGTTTTGCATGATACGTGTCTCTATGACGTCACATGTTTAACTGCATTGATAAGCCCTTACTTTTTAGACGCACATGTCACCCATTGTCTAGCACAAGTTGCTCAAATATTCCAAAAGCTGCAAATATAGATTATCTAATATATAAAGCTCAAATTGTCTGTGTGTCTGTCTGTCTGTGTGTTCGCGTTTGGCGGCCACGTCTTTTGTCCGTTCGCAACCGAAATTGGCACGTACACTCGGCACGCCCAGGGGAAGGTTTGCGTAAAAAATTAAAAAAATTATGCACTAGGTCTCCTCTCGAGAGGTCAACCCCCGCGTAAAATTTCTCGATGACGCAAACGCTACGCATTCCAGTTTATTCGAACACACGCCCACACCAGTCTTGTTTAGACTGTATGCATCATCGTCCTTTGCAAAGCTTCGAGCAATCGAATATCTCTTGCCGACGAAACTTACTCTCCTAGCGCTTCCGTTTCTCTCCAAGTTCTGATTGCATTTGCACCAAATCCAACGTACACGCTTTCTGCAGCAAGCGCTACACGGGGAGTGTGTCGATTTTGATCGAAACAAGCGCGAAGAGCAAGATTCCAATTTATTCAGCACATCCGGGACCTCGCAACAAAGATTGCACGTGACGTGTCCACAGCCCTATCTTTACACTACAGTATCTTGCCCGTACAAAGGACGGGCTATGGATTCTAGTAGAACATATATCAGTAGCTGTGGCGAATTTCAATAGAATAACTTATGACCACATAAATCGGCTTTACAGTAATAGTAATAGGAATATTTGACTTGAGCCAAATTGGCTCAAACCTGGCCCGTGCTAGTTCAGCCCCAAGTAAACGGTGTTGGCTCGAGCTAAGTGCAATTAGCCCGAGCTAAATCATAGGTTCAGGCTCTTGCTAAACCTATAAATACGTGTTACAGTTTTTTCTTGTTACTGGGTATGCCCACCGGCGTAGCGTGGTCCTCAATTTTGGGGATTCCATTAAATGTCTGCAAACCACGCCCATTTTTACTTTCAAAGCTACGCCTATTTTTAATGTTACCTTCTCGCTGACAGTTTGTAGACATGTAAGTAAAGAGTATCGATTTCAAGTTACAAATAAACTGCGGGACTGAGTGCCATCAGTGTGCGTAAACAGGATACTAATTCAGTTTAAACCGACGTTGACCAATTTTAGCATTTCACGTAATGTAGCGAGCAATATAAGTTTAGCTATTTAGCTAGAGAAAAACCTGAGCACAAAGTGGAGAAAGTACAGGCTGCAAGGAAATCGCTAGGTAGCGGAGCCGCTGGAGTTCCCTTCTCCTGTCAATCGGGTTGTAGACCCTAAGTTAATAATCTTACTTGAAAAATAGTAGAACAGCAAGGAAATTTCAACGACACTCACTGAAGAGGACACAAGAAACAAAAGCAAGATCATGAGTGAGGCAAGGCATTGAAGATTTTTAGAAAAATTGAAGATGAGCAAACAGCAGCATGTTAAACTTGAGGAAAAAGGATGTAGATAGAGTTGGAGGCGAAGGAGAGGAAAATTTTGCAGAGGAGGGGCAAGAGAAATAAAAGAGAAAACGAATCAAGATCGTTTGCAATGATAGCTCATGGGGGTGAAAGACCAGTGGTTATGATGGAATCAGAGTACAAACACTAGGACTTGAGTTGTTAATTGTGTTTTTTTATCAATTTGATTGGTTTTGTGACAAATTTAGAGCACCAGTACAGTGAATACACAGTGTATAGTTTAACAGATGGCTAACAACAATTTTCAGATGCAAAACAACCCTAGTCTAGCTGACGGAACGTAATTAACAATAATTTTCAGTTGCAAAATATTCTTTAGAAGCATTTTTGGTAGATTGAGCACTTTCTCCAGTTAGATTAGAAACAACTTTATCGGAGAGACACCTTGTTTTCCCATTTACTTTCATCTTCAAGATTGAATACCAGTTAGCAAGCGCCTTACCACGTACACTGAAAGAGCATTGTCTCTCTCCAAGAGTTTTCGAAAAAGTATGAAATACTAGACCCTGTCTTACGCCTTAGATAGAGCTAAGGAGTATGTATAAACAAACAGCCTTGCTACATTTGCAAGGTATACAGGTTAACTGTCTATTTTAGAACAAAAGAACAACCGAAACAGCCTGGCCCTCGTCTGAAATCAAAAAGTTGATCACAAGGACTCATAAGATGGGATACCCTATCAAGTAGAACAGTCTCAAATGCCTTTTATATAACTACTAGGTTCAACCCAACAAACAAGCACCGTCCCCAACCATACCAAACCCAATTATTCTACATATGTAGTCAAATCCCACATGTCAAGCTCATTTCAAGCAAATATCTACGAATTATCATTCTAGCGTTTTGTTGCAACAATCGAACAGAGAGCTGTTGCAAAAGGTTGGAGAACGCTAGCTGTAAATCGATGCCATTATAAGTCGTAGTTTTGGCTACAATAGTTTTCATCGTCTGAAGACTTGCTCGAGTCTGTAGTATACACATCCGGGAACTTATATTGTGTTAGTTCGGTCATCGACCGGAATTTAGAACTAGCCAGTCATTCTTGAAACAGATCGTCTTAAGTTATCAGTAAGACCGTCTGAGCGCGTACTAAGGACACAGTTACTTGTGACATCTGGCGACGAGGATGGCGACAGTATTCGGACAAATAGCGAAGTTTGACGAATCAAAGGAGGAATGGCCAATTTACCCAGAAAGATTAGAACAATACTTCTCAACGAATGGCGTAGACGATGCGGATAGACAAAGAGCTATTTTATTAATTAAGCGTGATTGGAGCTCGTACGTATCGAACTCTACGAAGTTTAGTGGCTTCGTTGAAGCCTAAAGAGAATTCAGTCGACGAAATGCTACAGACGTTGACAGAACATTTCAATGCGAAGATATCTGTAATAGTACAACGATTTAGATTTAACAGTCGATCGCGTCAGAAAGATTAGTCGGTCGCTAAATTCACGGCAGAACTGCAGCGACTCAGTAAACATTGCGAATTCGGGTCGGTGTCTAGGGATATGTTACGAGACAGACTAGTCGTAGGAATAATGAATGATCGTATACAACGACGGCTGTTGGCAAAGAAAGAGCTGACATTTAAGAGGGCGTATGAATTAGCGAATGCACACGAAACAGCCGAAAAGAATACCAAAGACTTAAAGCAGAAGGAAGCAATGAGTACACCTGGCAACCTGAAGGAGAATCCGTACACCAGTTACAAAAGCAGCCAGTTACAGAAGCAATGAGTACCAAAAGCAGATAACAGACTGACTGACAAGATATCCGGGTGTTGTTATCGCTGTGGTAAACAGAGACACAAACAGTTCGAGTGCTGGTTCAAGAATGTCAAATGTTTTGGTTGCGACAAAATTGAGCATGCGAGGGTTGTTTGTCGCACAGTGAGAAAAATGGCTCAAAAAGAGGACAGTGGTAGAAGTACATACAAAATTGGCATTGAGGAGACGCAGTCAGATACGAATGAGGATGAGGAGGTTGAGTGGATATTAGCGGCAATATTCACGCGTTGCACAAAAAAAAGAAGCCCATGAAGACAACGTTGACTGTAAAAGGACAGCCACTCGAGACGGAAATAGACACGGGAGCAAATGTCAGTACTGTGAGCAAAACAACTTGAAATTCAGTTTGGAAGAGAGGTGAAGCATCATTGAAAGTTACAAAGAAGACGCTCAAGACATATACTGGGGAGCCGGTACCTGTATGTGGAAAGTTGGAAGCGCGCCTAGACACTCCGGATGCACGCCGATTGTCTCTTCCGCTTGTGGTAGTGGCAGGCTCTGGCCCGAGTTTAGTAGAAAGAGACTGGATCGACAAGTACAAATTAATTGGAGAATAGTTCATCTTTAGGAGGCAGACACTCACTAAGTGAAAGTGGAAGGGTTATTGCTATTACACAGTGAAGTGTTCACTGGGAAGTCAGGCAGATTGCAAGTGTGAAAAGGAAATTACGAGTGACAGAAATAACGAGTTCAAGTTTTACCGACCAAGACAAGTACCGTATTCTTTGAGAGAGAAGATAGAGAAAGAATTGTCTGACCTCACAAAAGCCTGAATTATTAAGCCAGTTTACTATTCGGAGTGGGCGGCTCCCATAGTTCCTGTATTGAAAAGCAATGGAAAGTCAGAATCTGTGGAGGTTATCGGTTGACAGTGAATCAAGTGTCGAAATGCGATACTTTTCCGATTTCACGCATTGAAGACTTGTTTTCTCGAATAACAGGAGAACAGAAGTTTACAACTCTGGATTTGGAAAGAGCATATCAACAGCTTGTACTTGATGAGGAATCACGTAAGTATGTAGTCATCAATAGTCACCAAGGATTATTTCAGTACAAGAGACTACCGTTTGGTGTTTCATCGACTCCCGACGTAAAGTCTTGTAGACCTTTATTTGACAGTCCCGCTCTCTGACTAATTAGTGCGCTGCCAACTACCCCGTATGTCTATTGTTTACGATTTGCTGCATCTTTCCTTCCCCAACACAAGTCCTATGGTACGTAGTCCGCAAACACAACTCGCAAACACAAGTACTAAGTAACGTAGTCCTTTCGCCAAACTGGCAGTTTAACCTGTCTACCCGATCGTCTTTTTCTTGTGAGAGGATAGCTGTTTCACCCTTGACTCTCCTAACGGGTTTGTATCCACTTGCAACACCGAAAATATTTGCTTCTTTGGTCTCGTCCTCCCATTTCAATGCTATCTCATTTGTGGGAAATAAATCTTGTCGCCACTGCAACTGATGACGGTTTCGTCGCAGCACAATGCCACTGGCCAACCGCACACAAATAGAACGTCCATGAAATTGCTGAATCACTGTGGCAGGAATCCTCCATGTTTGCGTATTTGTGTCCTAGACTAACACCCTATCATGAATGTCCAGCTGGCGAAGTGGTTGAGCTCCAGTTCGTTGGTCATAGTACTTCCTCTCCTGCTGTTTACTGCGTTCATCTGTTTCTTGCACTGTATCTCGTCTGGCTACTTTCGGTGCAAGCACTCCTGGAAGAGAGTGCAATGTAGTACGCAAGCGACGAACCATTAGCAGATGGGCTGGAGAGACACCGGTTGTTTCGTGTGGGGCCGTCCGATATGCCAATAGAGCAAGATAAAAGTCTCCTCCCGAAGACTTGGCCTTTGTTATCAAAGCCTTGATTTTTTTAACACTACGCTCAACTAATCCATTAGCTTGGGGGTGTAAAGACGATGACGTTCTGTGGTCAAATCCGTACGCCGTAGCAAATTCATGAAACTCAGCACTGACAAACTGTGGGCAATTATCGCTGAAAACTTCTATCGGAATTCTATGAGAAGAGAAAATTCCTTTAAAAGCCTGGATGACATTTACGTCCCGCATACTTGACAGCTTTCTGACTTCCGGAAAACGTGAGTAGTAGTCAACTACTAACAAATAATGCTCGCCCTGCAGTTCAAAGAGATTCCGTCACCCCTTTCTGTGTTAAGATATGTCCGTAGTATGTAATGCTAGCGAAACTTGCACTTTTCTGGCTGCAAGCGAACATTGCAAACCCTGAGCCGCTCCATCACCTGACGTAATCGTTTGTCGTTCTCTTCATTGCTTAAACCCCAAATCAGTATATCATCGATAAAGCACGCAACACCACCGATCTTCTGTAAAACATGCTGCATGGCCCTCTGGAATACTTCCGAACCAGAACTAAGGCAAAACGGCAAACGCGTGAAACTAAACCTGCCAAAGTAATAAATATGGTCAGATCCGACAATGAAGCATGAAATGGTATCTACCAGAACCCAGCAGCGGCATAGAGAGTGGTAAATTATTTTGCACTAGCCAATTTCGAAAATATCTCTTCCGCTAACGGTAGTTGGTAACGTTCCCGTTGGACACCTTGATTCATGCGGGTGTAATCTACACATATTCGCACTGAACGGTCTTTCTTCGATACTACGACCATTGGACTACATCACTTATTGGCTCATTCACTTCTTCGATTACGCCCAGTCTCAACATTCGCTGCAACTCCCTTTGCATTTGCTCGTATAGGTATGGGACACGACATGCTTTTGCCAAAACGTTGGGTGCTTTGCATTCTTTAGAGCAATTTGGTATGTATAGTCCTTCATCAACTAAATCTAGCAAAACAAATCCATTAAATCCGACGTCGCAGAATCTCCACGAACCTCCTCCAAACTGTCATCACTCTTCTTTCCTGTCGTCGTGTCATGAGTAGCTGCCAAAACTCTCTTAATCAGCCCCAGTTGCTCACAAGCTTGCAAGCCCAATAGTGGCACAGCCGCCACTTCTTGTGACAGCACATGAAATCGCAATTTTCTTGTTTGCCCCTGGGGCAACCGCACACTGCAAATACATTGGCCCTTTATCGGTATAGGAGAATCTGCACCGTAAGCAAACAGCTGTGAACGAGTAGGATGCGACTGCGGTCGGGGAGATAACTCTCGATATACTTCATGTGGCAAGAGATTCACTTGCGCTCCAGTGTCCAGTTTGTAGTCAACCCTTTGACCATCAGTAATTAGATCACATTGCCACGTAGGGTCCTTGCTACCCAAGGTATTTACCTAAAACAGTGGCACATTACCTTTAGCTACTTTCTCATTTGACGGGGACTGGGGACCCACGGTATAGACCACATCCTCTGCTCCCTCTTCTGTTTATTGTGAGACGGTTTGCACCTTCGCCCATTTCTTTGCGCGGCACATGTATGTAAAATGCCCGATTCCCTAAAACGAATGACATATCTTACCCAACGATGGACAACGTCGCGCATAATGTTTGTAATAGCCACAACGAAAACAACGTCCTACAGACTGCCCTTGTACATCGAACGTCTCATACTTGCTCGATGGTACCGCCATCGACGCAGCCTCTAAACTTTTTATTGGGGAATCAATCACCTGCCGTTGCGCGCGAGGCACTTCCGAGGCGCTGGGTGAATCAATGATTTCTGCAACGTGAGATCAGCAGTACGCAAAAGAGATGCATCCTGCAACCCGCACACGAAGCGATCTCTAATCAAAGAATCACACTACATACCGAAATCACACGTCCTGGCAAGGATGCGGAGTGCCGTACGTAACGATTCGCTGATTCGCCCTCCGCTTGATCCCGAACAGAAAGCAAATGTCGTTCAAACGTGACATTGACTCTGGGCAGAAAGTTACCGGTGAATTTCTGCAGCACGTTTGCAAACGTGACCTGGGTAGGTATCATTATTCGGGTTTTCATGATATGCCGCCAAAAACTGGAAAGTGTTATATTAGTCGATACCTTTGGATTCTATCGCATGTAACAGCAACGATATATTGTTTTGATTGGAAGCTGTGTCATAGTCAGCCGCATCAATTTAGATCAAAAGCCGATGTTTCCACGCTTTCCAGGCTTACCCATGCTGACGGAGCTCAAAATCGAACTTTTCTGGCGACTGCGGTACTACACGCTGGGCCATATCACTCCTAGTACCATGTAAAGTCTTGTAGACCCACAGTCCCGCTCTCTGACTAACTAGTGCGCTACCCACTATCCCGTATGTCTATTGTTTACTATTTGCTACTCCCGGTGTCTTTCAAGGACAATGGAAACTCGATTGCAAGCAATTCCAGAAGTAGAGCGCGGCCCCGTTCCTCGGACATCATCGTATTCCGAACGCGAGTTCTCAGTTATCCAATTTTAAACGCAGTCTCTACCAATCATAAATGTAGGTATCCAAGTTGTAATTGAGCACACCAAAGAGAGCATTGTACCTCTTCTCTGTTTAGAGTGAGATTGACAACTGTGCGGAGCCTTGCATACCCCGTTCATCGGACAAACACATCGGAGAGTAGCGTTTATATTGCACACACGCATCCTTCATTCTAGTTACTTATATATCGCTAATCAACAACTCTTTACCTACAAATCGTGTTGTTACCCTAAATGTCAGCCAGGATCTGTATGAGTTACAGTCGGTCAAACGCCCGTGGTAACGGCCCCAATCGTCGGACACCCATTCTCATGCCTTCCTACCTTCTCAGCAACAGCTCTAGGTTTAAAATAACTGCATTTGATTAAATTAAGCTATCTGAAACGCCGCAGAACGCAGAACTCTTGCCTAGAGTGCTTGATGGCAATTATGAGTCATTTCTCATACAACCAGGCCCTCACTACGACGTGTAAAAGATGTCGCTTGAACGAACTTGCCGTACAACAAAGAAGACGACAACCGAAACCGATGAGAAGGCAAGGTTGAAGTGCTAAACGCTCTTTTACCCTTTGCAAAGAAAGTCGATCGCTGCGTAGCGCGATTTGACAAAATATAATTGAACTTTACCAAGGAGAAGCTGGGGTGAAGGTTCTAGCTGCTCTGATAGTAAACAAAGTTCCTGCTTTCAGTACAGCTGGTTGTACCAACGATGACGTGCTTCACTTCGTGACGATGCAAGGTCAGGCAATGGTAGTTAGCAAGCTGAGATAGAAACACCTGCACACGTCTTAGTGAGAGCCGAGTAACAATTTAGGGGCCTTGATAGGAAAGCAGAGCTGTTCCTGTTCGTGTTGGGAGAATGGGCTCACCGCAAAGCTCGAACATGTATGACGTGAATCGCCTGCTATATCCGGTGCATCAAGCCTGTGCAGTTGTGCTGCAAGACACTCAGGAGTTCAAATTCTTACGCTGGGAAGACTAGACAGTACCTGAGGGCTAGTAGATGCCAACAGAGTGAGCTTGTCAGCAGAGAACATTCAGCAGTTTCCGCTAATAACCGTTGCCAAGTCAAATAAAGATCAAACGAATTGTTGGCCGTACGATATTTCCTTCCAACTCTCTCTCTCTCTCTCTCTCTCTCTCTCTCTCTCTCTCTCTCTCTCTCTCTCTCTCTCTCTCTCTCTCTCTCTCTCTCTCTCTCTCTCTCTCTCTCTCTCTCTCTCTCTCTCTCTCTCTCTCTCTCTCTCTCTCTCTCTCTCTCTCTCTCATGACACTATTACCTGAAGACTGCTGCTGCAAAGAAAAAACCACTGTCCGACGAAGGGCGTTACCTCGACTCAATGAGCGTGCCCTATCTCTCCTGGAGAGTAGCAAACGGAGACAGTGATAGTGTTGTTGTGTTAGCTAGTCACCTATAAACCTATCTCATGTGCCAAGTTGCAGAACTGCCTTTGCGTTTTCATGGGAGAGGTCGTGTCCGATGAATGATGGTGATGTCCGATGAATGGGGTCGCAGAGAAGGATCACGTTTACCGTCCTAGCATAACCGTTTCAAGCCTTTGGAAGACCTGCGTCTGGAATTAGTCTTTACTAATCCTTCTTACTGTGGGCTTTAACAAAGCTCAGTCTTACTTCGTTTACTTCTTGCAAGGCTGTCCGATGATTGATGATTTTCGATAACAGGGGCTTCGCTGTAGTGGTCTGCTTAGATGACATATTAATAACAGGAAAATACGAACAAGAGCATTTGTCTGACTTAGGTAAGATGTTGACAAATTTGGAAGAGACTGGACTATGGCTGATGGGGACATATCATTGACAGGACAGGGTTACATCCGGATAAAGGACAAATTCAGGCAATTTTAAGAAAGCACCCAGACCACAAAACATTACAGAATTGTAAGCGTACCTAGTATTGCTATCTTACTATTCCAAATTCTTACAGACTTTGTCAAACAGTTCTAGCTCCACTACATAGATTGTTACGAAAAGGAGTAAAGTGGAACTGGTCATGTGAACAAGAACCAGTTTATGGCCAATCAAAACAATTGTTAGTGTCAGTCAAACTGTTAGCACACTTCGATCCACAGCAAGAGTCTGTCGTAGCTTGTGATGCTTCGTTGTAAGGTTTAGGTGCTGTATTAGCTTAGAGAGGAAGGACGGAAAGAACATCCAGCAGCATTTGCATCGAGAGCATTGACAAAAGCAAAGATGAATTATGCACAGGTGGAAAGATAAGCATTGGCAGTAATTTTAGGTCTACAAATATATTACCATTAGCCTCGTCCCCGGACTCTCTCGCGCTAGTCTTGTCCGGTGCCCGTATGACAATTCCTGGCGCGAGAGAGTCTGGGATCATCCCGCCTCCTTTTTGC
Organism: Corticium candelabrum; assembly: GCF_963422355.1. Classification (NCBI taxonomy): domain Eukaryota; kingdom Metazoa; phylum Porifera; class Homoscleromorpha; order Homosclerophorida; family Plakinidae; genus Corticium; species Corticium candelabrum. Next base: position 953,265 of record NC_085092.1, on the reverse strand, counting down.
CATATCTCCTTACTAAACGGTCACTAAGTGTTACCCCCAACGTCATCAAGTGTCCCTTAACTTCAAAATCAAATTAGCGTTAGAAATCATTCAATAAACGTACCACACGGGATGCTATGACAATTGTTTGGTGTTTGTGGCCTAACCAGCACTTGCAGACAACTAAAGCATGTTGAAAAGGTAAGTCTATGGAGTGTTGGTGACGGGTGTCGTGTAGGCTTATATTCTGAAATCTACAATTGGCGGAGTGATGATCTACCTAGATGACACGCGGCCATTACCGTTTGCGCGCAGACCAGACTTTGTAGCAAAAAGCGCGCAATGACAAGGGAAGGGGTGGATCTTGACATGAAACTACGGTCTGGAGGGTCAACTTGAAGCTTCCAGGGCTAGTCTTTCGCAAAAAGATGTATTTGTTTTGAAGACTTCTCGAAGAGTAGACGGTATTTTCATGTCAAGATCAACCCCTTTCCTTGTCATTGCGCGCTTTTGCTACAGAGTCTAGTCTGCGCGCAAACGCTAGTGGCCACACAAGAGATGCGCGTGTGAACTAGATAGAAGGTCATCACTCCGCCAATAGACTTACCTTTTCAACATGCTTCAGTTGTCTGCAAGTGTTGGATACGCCACAAACACCAAACAATGGTCATAGCATCTCGTATGGTACGTTTATTAAATCAGTTCTAACGCTAATTTGATTTTGAAGTTACGGGACACTTGATGACGTTGGGGGTGACAGTGATGACGTTGGGGTGACAGTGATGACGTTGGGGGTGACAGTTAATGAGCGTTTAGTAAGAAAATATGGCAGGAAGTAGGCGAGATGATCCCAGACTCTCTCACGCCTAGAATTGTTATATGGGCACCGGACAAGACTAGCGCGAGAGAGTCTGGGGACGAGGCTATATTACCAGTATCTGTTTGATAGAGAGTTTGTGCTATTCTCAGACCATAAACCACTGGTACGATTGTTGTGGAAATACGTCTCTTCCGCCAATGGCATCAGCGAGAATTCATCGATGGGCCCTGATCCTATCAGATTACAGTTATAAGTTGCGATACAAACCAGGACGGAACATTGGTAATGCAGATGCCTGCAGCCGATTACTTGTACAACTACCGTCCACAACTGAGAAAGAACAACCAGAGACAATTTAATTTTACAGCAACTGGAAACGTCACCAGCATAGGCAAGAGATATTAGATGATGGACAGAACAAGACACTATACTGTTTAAGGTAAAATATTATGTTTATCATGGTTGGCACAAATTACCACTAATCAAAGCGTTGAATCCTTACTGGCAAAGAGCAAATGAATTATCTATAGAAGAGGGATGCAAATTGTGGGGTTACAGAGAGATACTACCACCAAAAGGGCAACAACGAGTTTGGAAGAGTTAAATTTTATCTTGGTGTGGGACGGATGAAAAGCTTAGCCAGAACAATAGTCTGGTGGCCAGGACTGGATGAGGACATCGAATGCAAGGTCCACGGTTGTTCTAGTTGTCAAGAAACAAGGAATGCACTACCAAAGACTCCATTGCATCCCTGGTCTTGACCTCATCAGCCGTGCATGCAGGTGCACGTAGACTACGCTGGACCCTTGTTAGGAAAAATGTATCTTGTGCTCATTGACGCACACTCGAAGTGGATTGAATTAGAACCTGTAGAATCAACGACGACGAAAATTTCGGTGGAAAAGCTAGGAAAAAGTTTGTCAACTCACGGAATTCCCGAAAAACTGGTATCAGACAATGGGTCAGTATTCACCAGTCAAGAGTTTACCGATTTTGTAAAATCGAATGGAATCGACCACATTATAACAGCCCCGTATCATCCGTCAAATAATGGGCTGGCAAAAAGAGCAGTACAAGTATTGAAGAAAGGGCTGTTTCTAGCAAAGCAAGGAACGTTGACATATCGATTGACACAGTTGTTGTTCAGCTGCCAGGTTACACCGCATTCCACGACAGGAATATCACCTGCAGAATCACTAATGGGTCGCAAATAACGATCATGCTTAGATTTGTTACACTCCAACTTGGAGCAAACGGTACACAAAATGTAATGGCAACAGAAACAATTCTAAAGGGTAAGCGGAATAGCATGATAAACCTTTACAATGGATTGAGAGTCTACGTGCGCAATTACAACAAAGTTCGTCCTTTGGGTAGCTGCTGTAGTTCAGTTCAAAACAGGCTCCCTACCATACTCTTTAAAACTGGAGGATGGGAGGGTAGTCAAACGAAATTTGGATCAGATTCGAAAAACTCTACAATTGAAAAGAGATGAAAGAGGTGAGCCAGAAGACCTACTGGTGGAACCAATACATCTATTGCATAAACCATGTTCAAGAGCAAGGGTACCGGTATCGCCGAGATAACCTGAAGAGTGAGTTGTCGCACCAGACTTACCAGCACGCGGAACCAACTAGAGCATCAAATCTAGGTGGCAAGAAATGAGTGACTCCAATCCGTCGTTCCAGGATAAGGAGCAAGCACCTAACAGACTAAAGTTTTAGTAGATTAGGCTATTGTTTTGTACTTCATACCTCTTAATTGTTATTGTCAGTCACATAGTCGGGGGAAAGAATGTACTATATACATCCGGGAACCTGCATTGTGTTATTTTATTCATTGACCGGCATTTAGAACTAGCCAGTCATTCTTGAAATAGATTGTCTTGAGTTAGCAGTAAGATCGGCTGAGCGCTTACAATTAAGGACGCAGTTACTTGTGACAGAGTCTAAGAGCCAAAAGATTCCAGCGCCAAAGGGTAGAACAGTCCTTCACATTTTAATACCGATTGCTCGTGTTTGTAACTCTTTTCCATTTCTCCTGCCCTTGCAGCGGCTTCAGCCCTTTCGGCAGCTTGACATACGTATTTAGCTTGGACAGTGTTACAAACTGTTACGTCAAAGAAAGCAGACCTACCATCAACAAAGTCTGAATGAAAAATGTCACGAGGGCGAGCCTTAGAGTTACTAGAACATGTCTGTTCTCTTCTGGCTGCATTGTTGTCTATCAATAAGGCATGCCAAATAATGTCACATAAAGCATTATGACGTCTGTTAAGAGCTGAATCGTAATCACAACCCAGCAAATGATCTCCATGAGGGTCGATGATACTGCCACAAACACATCTGAGCGAGTAAGGAGAATCCGGAAACAGAGGAATGCCAATCAAAATTCTGATGGCAATAATGAACTTATGTTGAAGCATGGATAGGCCAAGATTTTGGTTTGGGGCTGCCCTTAGCCATGCTCCAGCATAAGCGGAAGAGATTGTATTAGACCTTGCTGTCTCTCACACTGGTCATTTCATTGAGAGACTCAAAATGAATGACATCTACGGCGACTGTAGTGCCTTTTGCGGTGAAGTAAAAGCGGCAGGGTCATCAGTGTCTATATGATTTTTAAGTTGCACATAAAATCTTCCTCTTTCCTTAATTTCACCTGGCAAGGTTAAAGTTTGAAAAAGGAGAATTTAGTGGTGTACAAATTTATCGAATCCAAAGTGGGAACATTTCTAGAACTTCATGCCTCTGACAAACGCAGGTCACGTGTAGCGTTGCAACTGTATAGAAAGGCAGCTGATGATGATTCCAAGGCACTTCGTAAACCTAAACGTCTGAACCGTAGAGGCAGAGTTGCTTGCATTCAAGCTGGATCCGAAATAGACGATTTGGTTATTTGACATAGTGAATGTTTCATGTCAGAATCAAAACGAGAAAGCTGTTTAATAATAAAGTGACCAGGAATGGTTCAAATTTTGGTGGTTCAATTTACAAACGCTTACACCACTCCGTAGTAACTGGATTGCTACCTGCAAATTCTCAAATTCTGGTAATATACTTTGAGCTTCTATAACTTTATTCACACGACTACCAAAATACTCGATAAGTAAATCCTCTGGACCAACAATGGGAGATCCCAATAGTTCAGCACCATAAATGAACTAAAGTGTAAACTCGTCTGACATCTGAATCAATTTCAGGAAAAGTTTGATTTTTAAAAGGCCAAATATCTTGAATTTCTTGAGATTAGAAACAAACCAAAACTAGGATCTTTTGACATAAAGGATTGCAACAACTTTAAAATAGACGTTTTAGTACCAATAAATGTACCATCATCGACATACCATCAAGAAAGATGTAAGCCTTCAAGTAAACCGATCTTATCTATGAGCTCTAGAATGACCAGTGAGAAAAGAGTGGACCCAAAGGGTCACCCTGTTGTAATCCAGCTGTGGATGAAATTCGATAAGAACCAAAGTGTAGTTCACCAGCAGATTGATATGACCAACTTTCCCAAGCTACTAAATCTGGAAACTCTCCATAAAGACGGTGGAGAAATACCTCTCTATGACATTCATTAAAACCATTTTAATGTCTATATTAAAGCAGCACAACTCTTCAATATGACCATACTCTTCAATGTAGGAGCGTATAGAATGAACGGAAGCTTCTAATTCACTTTTAACTTTCACTCTAGGCTCGGGTGTCCAGCCGGTCATCTCCCCCCGTGGCGGACAAAGACCGGCTGGAGACATTCGCCACTCAAGAAAACCGCTGCCTCTCTATCCTCCAATCAGGATTTTACACGTTTGGCTAGTGTTTGTGCATGCACGTGTATTTACGATAACTGCTGATAGCAATGCCCGTCGCTATTGGCTCTCTACTAATGGCTTTGTAACTGAGTAGTCAATTGCTTTACTGTCTGATATCACATTTCGTTAGCGTGTGAGCTACACCTGCATGTCGTCTTTTCTTTGTCTTCCTTTTCGTACTTGGAGGACTAGGCAGCGCATGCAAAACAACTTCTAGTCCCTCATGGTGTCGTACGTTGCATGCATTGAACGAGTAGACCATCTACAAAGCGTGGTATTTGCACTCAACGCAGGGCGACGTGCAGAGCTATGGTTTGCGTACATTGCGGTCGACCTTTGGTTGGCCTCTGTGGTAAACTTTGAGTCTAGCGCTCTTAGAACGAGAGACAGACAACGAGAAGAGCTGGAAAGAGTCAACATGCTGTTCGTAGACTTGGATTGCCACGTGTCGAGAGTACACGTACTTGCGTCAGAGCAAAATTACATTAGCAAAAAGCCAATAGCGACGTGCATTCCTATCGAGGATGCACAAACATTGAACGGCACTCTGATTGGAGGAAAGAGAGTCGGCGGTTTGTTTGAGTGGCGAATGTCTCCAGCCGGTCTTTCTCCGCCGGGGGGGAGATGACCGGCTGGACACTCGAGCCTACTTCCACTCCGACTTGACCGTAAGAAAGCAATACGTCTGGTAAACTTGACTTTATGGCAGAGCAACAGACACGGCTAACTAGGCAATTAGGCGAACGCCGCCAGACTTTTTCGAAGAGCTACTAGAGGGGCACCTATCAACCAAGGAGCAATATCTACATATAAGTTTCCAGACAAGTCAAGTCAGATTTTCCAAAAAAACAGTACATTAGGAGAAATGGTACCAGAGATAACATCAATGAGATGCTGAGCCTGTAATCTAGAAGCTCCTCGACTTGAACCTTTTGGAAAAGCTTTAATTAAGAGCAGCAAGAATAGCAGCAGAATTAACAACCAAAGATAGTGAGATGTCGCCGGAAAGAGATGGAAGATTGTGGATTGGATGACGACCAACCAACTCTTCAAAAGCCTCATTATCATCCAAAGACGCACATCTCAATGAACCCAAAGAGCGCATAGCAAGGCCATAGCGGCTGTCCTTGGCAAAATTTAGTGCACAATGAATTTTTATTTCTCGAGTGATTCTGAGTTGTGCTCAAAGTCATGATATTGGCGATTAACATCACATTTGACTTCTTTCCATAACGCAGTGAGAGCTCCTTCCTGCCAACGGTGTAAACGAGATGCTAGGAAAGAGTGTGTGACAAGTCTCTTTTCCTTCCTCCTCGATGTGGCAAACGAAAAACAGCCTTAGCAAATAGAAAAAGGAAGCAAAACTCCATAAACCATCATAACAAGCATGGCGAAGCTTCACAGCCAATACTTGTGCTATGAGAGGGCGAACAGATCTAGGAATATGGGAAACAGTGTCAGCATGAAGTGTCATTACTTCATTCATAACTGCTGAAAAGATGGTGGATTCATTATCTACAGGTAAAACAAGAGTAGCAGCAGCTCTGATCTCCTCTAGAACAGATCGGAACACGAACTAGCTCTAACAGTTGGTCATGTAATAATTAGTTGATCGCACAGATTATTCCTCTGTGAATGTGTGATAAAGATTGAAGCTGTGACACAGATGGACACTGAACACAACCTTTCATCTCCATCTATGAAGATAGATGTAGATCCATCATCACACTCCTACATTCAGGTCGACCTGGGCCCAAGGAACGTCGACAGACGAAGAAACGTTTGTCATAAGAAAACCCACATTCTGTGTGTGTGTGTGTGTGTGTGTGTGTGTGTGTGTGTGTGTGTGTGTGTGTGTGTGTGTGTGTGTGTGTGTGTGTGTGTGTGTGTGTGTGTGTGTGTGTGTAATTAGACACCACTGATGATATAATGCTATCCCGAGGTATTATCAGGATTAGACTTATCACCTTGCATGTTCTTCAAATACAAACAGCATATGATGCTAGAAAGTTTTTGGTGCATAGGGATGTCTGGCCATGTATCGCTGTAAAAGCGACACTCATACAAAGAGACAAAAGACCGTCATACCTCAGATGCTCCTCCTGTATGGCATCAGGGCTAGCAAATATGTTTAATTTAAATTATAGAAACTTTTTTCTAGTTTCTTGTAGGTGATATCCGCTACATAATCATGGCACTCGGAAAACTTTCATTTTAGCACCTATTCAAACAACAATCGCTGTGTGAATAGTCTATACAGAATCGCAGTTGCATCTGCTCCAGAGCCTAGTTTAAATCTCAACGAGATTTAATCCACTTGAAGCGTTACCCACCGAGAATATCCATGTGAGTGTTGAAACCTAGTTTGAGTAAGTCTGCGGTCATTATCTGACCTAGTCTGCACGTGTGCAGCGTACGAGTTTTCTTGCTTTACAAACGTAATACAGTGAAACCTGTACTATGCGACCACCTGTGGGACCCAGGGGTATTGGTCGCTTAGGACAAGTGGTCGTTTAGTAGAGGAAGCCTCGCGCTTCCACACACCTATAGCCCTGCATGCCAGACCACCACGACACGAAACTTACAAAGTCCTAAACGTCTCGTTTCTTGTTTTGTGCAATGTACATACTGTTTTGCGTCCATGTGGTTACAGACTGTTCTAATCAAAGCTAGCTACTGTGACAGGGAAAAGAAACTGGATAGAGTTTGCTGCTGCCTGGCTTCCAAACTCATTTTCTGCACCACACTTTCCAGCTTTGCAACCATTCCAGCATTTTCTGATTATTTTTGATGAGTGAAAACTGGAATAGGTCGTCCACGAGCTCTTCGGCTTGTTTGTAAGTTTGAACTCGAATTTGAGGTGGATCATAATCACCATCATCTTCAGTGTCACTTGTGTCAATGCCATGTTGTCCAGCGTCAACGACATTTGCCTGTCACCTGCCTGCTATCTGCCTCGCTGAAATTCCTTTATCAGACAGCTGAATTATCCTTTACCCAGTCACCTAGACTCAGAACGTTTCGCGACATCATGCGGGATGCAAGTGTACCGCACGTGTGTCGGCAACACCTCTGAGAGATGACAGCCGTGTTGAAATGTGTAATCAAGACGGAAAAGGTACATTGTGGTCGCTTAGAAGAGGTGTTAATTGCTGTAGGGACTTTGGATTAGCGGTCGTTGGTTGCGTTGGGCAGGTGGTCGCTTAGTACAGTAGCTATTGTATGAGACAACGTTCCGTGCCAGACAGATGCGGTCGCTAAAGCCAGGTGGTCGCTGAGAGGTGGTCGCTGGTACAGGTTTCACTGTAGTAGTAACCGATCTTTCGATAATTTTAACATTTAGCATCTTTTACTCGACTTTTTTAATACTATATACGTTTTGAGAACTTGGTACAGCTCTGAAACTTGTCTCGTTGCTGCTGCTTCGAAAGCAAACTCGGTTTGGTCTCTATTCGAGATTTCCTACTTCTATCTACCTGTATATCTCATATGGGCTATTCGACTTCGAATGTTCGCTTCGTACGACTGGTTCCTGCGCTGTTGCTGTTTCGGATTGCCACTTACTCTGCTGACAGAATTTTTAGGTACCTTTGGGGTCTACTATTCCGACAACTGTTCGGCAAACTTCGCTTCCCGGATTCCGACTATATTAACGTCTCCCGAATTATTTTGGCTATATATGTGTGTGTGTATATATATATATATATATATATATATATATATATATATATATATATATATATGCTCCGTATTCGTAGTGTTCCACTGATTCGTATAGGGTGGCTATGAAATCGTTTTCCTTCGTTTGTATTCGTTGATTAAACAATTCTCTTTCGTATATGACGTTTGAAAATAATCGTCAAATTTTGTCAAAACTATGTCGTAATTCTTTAGTTCATCTTCGGTTAGTTGAAATCCTGGCAGTATATCTTCGGCTTGGTCGCCCATGCTGTAAATTAGTGTACTAACTTGTGTTTCTTCAGACTTTTTAATTAGATTTGACGCTTAGTGCTAGCGCTCGAATCGGCGTCGCCACTTGATCTCGCTTTCCGGTTTTGCCAAGTCAAATTGTTCTGGAGTATTTAGTTGATGTATGGACATACTCACGCTTGTTTAATTAATACTGCGCAGTACAGTATCTACTCCGACAACTTCTACAATTGTAGCTTATGAGTTTACTCCTGACACCATGTAATGACTGTGAGTGAGCTCAAGTCGTGTTTAAGAAGTCGATGTACACGTCTTATAGCTCAACACAGACTTTTAGAACATAACACGGTAGCGGATAATTTAAAAAGACTACTCAGTAACCATATCTACTCTTCGTTACGTTATGCAATCTATTTATATACACTTAAACTACAAATTCTATCTCGTTGGAATGCATTCAGCCACCCAAACAGTATTAGACTTAAAGCCAATCTGAGTACGGACAGGAAATTAGATAAGAGTCGCCCAGCGTGATAACGCATCGCTTGAACAGCGGCAATAGGTTTCAAAGATAGATCCATCGCTCTGATATTTTATGGATTACAATTCTTTAGCAGGGCTACTCGCATACACAGTCTCAGTTAGGGCGCCTTGAAGAGTCTCGTACAAGGTTATGTAATAAGCATCTCGGGGTCTGGGTGTCGCGATCTGGTACCTTAGCACTTGAAGAGAGCGTCTATATATTCCAAATAATTCTTGACGTCCTTCTCGGTGTATTTTCTATTTCAGTGTCTGGTTATATTAAACCTTTAGAACAATTCCTTTAATTAACTTCGTTAATATTAGGAAAAAGTGTCCAGGAAATTGGAGGAAAACCTTACCTCTTCAACAGACAAGGTGGTACGGCTTCGATCGCTTCTATAGGATTCGACACATGCTTCCATGCTCTGATATCCTATAGATTCCATTCCTGGACTGACTCGATCACGTCACGTTCTTCCAGCCTCTTGGTCTCCGCTTCGATAGCTTCCCGAAAACTGAAAGCATGGCGCCTAAAAGAGAGTCAAACAGGCGTTGCCTTGGGATCGACGGTAATGTCCACAGGTCTGACTTTGACTACATTCACATCCGCAAGTGACAACAACTGCAGCTGTACAATAAAGTCTTAACCGAAGAGTACAGTTTGTCTTGTTAAGACCAAGAAGCACGTGCATCTGCAGGACTTGTTGCCGGACGAAATGGTAAGGTCTGCTACTTCAAGTGTTGCGACCGGCGTGCCATAATAGGCCTCAAGAACTGTGTGGCTTGGTCGTGTCGCTGCCACTACGTCTGTGGTAATGAGGGTTCTAGTTGCCCTGTGTCCAGCAGACCCCTGCAGCGTTTTCCGTTGACTGTTACTGTCCTTGTGAAGAGTTTCGACTGTTGCCCACTCCCAGTCTTGTATACTGTGTCGTAATCCTTAGTCACCCGAATTTTCTGCTCATCTGCTTCAAGGCCAAGTCCTTCTTAGTCCACTGCACGTGTCACTGCCATCTTTTTCTTACGGAAGCACACGGCAGCAAAGTGCCCCATCTGGTGACAGTGGGAGCACTGACTCTCTGCGGCCGAGCAGTGTTGTTTCCCTCTAGTATGGTGGCGACCAAAGTATCTGCACTTCCCAGCATTTCCTTTACTCGATGGATTTTATTGGCTCACTTTGTTTGCTAGGCTTGGCTGTGGCACTTCCTTATACAGGGAGCTGTTAGCTATAGATGCCTCACACGCCACCGCTTTTGACACTGCTCGAGCCTGGGTGAGTTGCGAATCTTTCAGTAGTTATCTTCGAATAGTGTTATCTCTTAGTCCAACAATCAATTGATCTCTAATTGTTCCGTTTACTATCGTGTCTACACGCGTTGATTCGAACTCACATGCTTCTACCTTAGCTCCTAGGCGTCCTAAGAACGCTGTCACGGTCTCTTGACTTTGCTGCTTTAGTTGTCGGAACTTGTGTTGCTCTGACGTTGTATTCACCGACGGACGGAAGTGCGCTAGGACTGCGTCAGTCATTGTTTGTATGGGTTTCCCTTATCTTCTACCACATCCGGAATAGGCAATCCTTTTACGATTCGTCTAATACTCAGTCCGGCCAAGTTCAGGAAGCGGATTTTCTTCTCTGCGGACTGTTTCACTTTGCAGATAGCCATGTAATCATTAGTGTCTTCCAGCCACAGCTCGAACTCACTTGCGACATTGTGTCCATAGTGAAGTACGAATTTTTAGGGGCTCTGCCCGCCTTCGCTACCGCCATGTCTGTGTGTTGTACGAATCCTGCCGACTACGCCAAAATGTGGAGGATTGCTTCAGAACAAATCGATTCAGAACAAATCGATTCAATCGTCTTTTCTTTCTAGCTTTTGTTACGCATGCGTGGGCCTTGCAGTCCAGCCCAGACAACCATGCTACAGTCTACTACGCCTAGCTAGTCTGAGAAAACCGATAGCATAGACGGCTATTAGATCTAGCCTCATCTGGACAGCAGGAAATTCACGCGAATTTTATAAATCACTGTAGGAGTGCTACCAGTATGTCTGATCGCGTGTACGTTTTTTGCTGAACTCATAATGCAAACAATCAGACGGAGGAGGCGCGTGTGCTAGCTTGTAAATGTAGACCGATTTTGGTCGATATAAGCGCAAATAACGATAGGTAAGTCATAGGTTGAAGCTTTATGTACGATCAGCAATAGTTATTCTTTTCTCCTGTTGCCTATAAAAGAGTTGGCTTTTGCAACCATAGAGAGACAAAACGAATATTCCAAAAGCCAATGTAAGTATTGCATGATTCCTTCCGCGGGCGATTTCTTTGGACAAGAGGACACGTTCCATTGTCCCGACAATATCTAGATGCAGCACCATGCTAGAAAGTTCTTACAAAGAGCAAAGTTCGCTACTTCAAACTATAGTCGTGTCATTAGCGCACGTTAGTAATCGCCCTTCTCTGGTACATGGTAGCGCACCTAGTTAGGGAACTGTTGTGGTGCACAACAAACTGAGACAACTATAATTTTATAAAACTTATCAAACAATGTGACAAAAATAATTTTTTGCCTTCTTACTCTATATTAAGGATCGTTTGTAACCAGTTGCTCCTAGGCCTAGCCCAGTATAAGTTGCCTAAAATCTTAACGTCTTAAACTTACCTAAAGTTTACAATAGGCCAAGAAAGACTCGTTGGACTTGCACTGCATGCTCTTTAACTATAGAACTGACGTTGATTATAATGCAACTTTGGAAACATTTTTTAACAAACAGCTTCTCAGAATGTCTTTCTAAACATAAGTATATAATGGACATAATTGATGTAAATTTTTGCTTCCCATGAGTACACATATATAATGCCACCTGATACTATGTTGTAGATATGAAATTCATCTGGTAATGAGACATTAATTTATACTATGGTATTCACAAACATTCATTAAAACCTCACTAACTAAATGTTAGTTTGCACCACCTTTTCCAGTCTATATAAGCTACTGAAATTAACGTATCAGCTAATTAAAAGCCAATAACAAGTGGACGTGTCACGTATTATCATGAAGCTTAGCAGCCCGTTTCTAGAGGTCGTGCACGTTACGCCCCGTCCGACATATGACTTATACTTTATCAAACACGCTGGTTAGTAAACACATGTTTAACTAAATAAATAAACTTTTGCTGAATTTATATCTATAGCAATTGAAGACTGTTTCAACATCTTTTATTTGTTAGATTTAGTGTGTTCGTCACGTGGCGGCTTGTCTCAAACAATACCAAATAAAAAGTCTATCCAGTTCTTAGTGAAAGACGAATTATTTGATCAATTTCAAAGACTTCAGCTACAAGAACAACTAGCGTATGCTCTTTCTGAACCACTTAATCTTCCAAAAGAAAATATTACAAGTTATCGTGCTAGGAAACAGCTTCCTTACGACAAGAATACCAAAAGGATTCATGTTGCCCACAAGGCATTGATTACAATCATCGTGAGTGGAGTTGAAACAGAAGAAATTAAAAAGCACGTTGACATGATTATAAATGTTCTCTATACAAATGCCGATGTCCCACCATCACAAGTCGAAATTGTCCAAATTTTGCCTTCAAACAGTTGTTTGTTGGTCATTCGATTACCAGGATTGGCTATGGTGCGCCTCATCATTGCTTTCTTACACCCGTTAAACAGGCCAACGTTTCTTCATCAACTTAAGAGAATCTTGCCTAGTGCAGCATTTGAAGTTAAATTTGGGTTTGCTTCACTTCCATATTTTTCAACTGAGTTACCGCTTGGGAGTGGAATACCACCATTTGCTGCAGGACTATCATTTCGTGAATCACTGTCATTTCGCAAACTATCGTCATTGTCTGGATCGAGGTATCTTACATCGCCTTCATCTACAGCTCAAGATTTTGAAGTGAAGATACAACAGTCCATTGACACAGGTAATTTCATAATTTTACATTTTATTATACACGTGACAGTAACAGCATTAGCATAAATAGAAGTTCTGGACACCCGCCCTTTAAGGCTTGTATAATCCAGAACGCTAGCTCCATTACCCATACTACAGCTTTTTCAGAATTTTCTTGGTCTAGCTACGATTTCAATTCGTTCAGTGTTTAGAGTAGTGCAGAGTTTAGAGAAGTTCTAATGTTTGCACCCTTTTAGAAAGATATTTTCTAGAATCTAAAGCGCAATGAGACCTTTATAATCAACTTACTATTTAATACTTGAGTTTGAATACTCCTAACCTCATGCCGACTCAGAACTGCATAATGCACTCTGATCAACTCAGATTCTAGCTGGTTTATCAACTCCACGTGGTACTTCACGTGAGAATGATCTTACCTCTAGACGCTTTTTTGCCAACGGCAACGCCACATTACGTCTACCTCGCCTTTCAGTCAAGCCGTTGACTAAACGGTAAAATCAAAAGTTGGCTACCACCGTGGGAGCAAAATGTGTATCGGTGTCATAGGGAATTTAACATCACCTGTTTTTTGCATCCCCGAACCGTGTTTACTAGGGAATTTGGTATTCCCGAGTCATATTCTCTGAGGGTCTGAGGCACCCCTCTTTGTATCCCTTGGGAAATTTGGTACCCCATAACTAATAGAAAGGTAAACTTTCAGTTAGCTGGCGAACTACCGGTGCACTTCCAAAAACGTATTGTGCGGCGCTAAACGATCATGTGCCACCATACAACCGTACGAACTTAGCTGATGTCATTGTTTTAGTACGAAACACCGATTAGCCCATGCCACAAGTTCTGGTTCAAGATTAGCCGTCTAGCTGTGTACGTCTCGATTATCTCTTACCATTTTCAATTAGTTCTACCATTCCAAAATTACATTAGAAGTGTTGCAGAAACCGAGAGAAGCATATTACACGGTCCGAACTGTAGCAAGTTTAGTTGAAAGAAGTGCATGACGTCTGCCAGCTGTGCGTGCGTAGTCTGTATGTTGATCTTTGCGTCATCATTTAGGTTAAATGGTGTCCAAGCCCGTACAGAGAGGGTTCGTGGGTTCGTGCAAATCCCCAGTAGCTCCTTGGAGTTCCGCTGCGTGAGGCAATGACATGTACACATTCGACTGAGTAACTTCCAACGTTGTATCTAGAATTTCTGCGCTACACAACGTCTACATGGTTTCCCTTAACATAATTACATACACAAGGCTCTTTGAAGTGTACACATGATAAAAGAACATGCCATTATTAAATATCAGGCATTGCTGCAGGGCGACGCATGTCAAGATGGTATTAATTGAAATGACACGAAGTGTTCAGATGCGATTCATAACAGGATACACGAGGACAGCTATAGTGCCCCGAATAAACAGGTACTACGTTTGCCACCGGTAGAATGGGTATGAGTATACCGGTATGAATATATGTCACACATGGCTGTCATTACCGTAATACTGCAAAGAGAAGACTGGATATTATGCAAGCGCTCTAAATGGTCATCGAAACCATTGACACTTACCAAGATGAGAGTCAGATAGTCAACAGAGGATTTGACAGCATCTTTGAAGCAAGCGTCAAGTTAGGAGATAAAGTTGGTGCATTAGTTTTTATGCAAGAATTGCCATACGTTAGCAGCACAAAAGTAATCCCGAATGCTCATCTCCAAAAGACTACTTCAAAAAGACCATTGCTATTCCTCTTTTAGATCACATTTTTTTCTTTCCTGGAGTCGCGGTTTCTATTGCTTCAATCGTTGCGTCTAGCCTTCCAGGCATCGTACTCACGGTGATGTGCTCGACTAGAGAAGTCGATCTCGCACCCGCCATGTCCATGTACGAAGAAGACCTGTCAAACCCCGAGTTGCTCCCAGCCGAAATGCGGCGATGGAGAAAAAAGTATTCTGTATTGCCAAATGACAAGTGACCGTCTTCACCAGCACAAGGCTATTAAGGACTGCGACAAGGTCTTTTCCCAAACATGTATGTTCTCCTCAAACCTACCCGTACGCTACCTGTCGCGTCGTGCGAGTGCGAACGAAGTGCTAGTGCTCTTCGTCGCTTAAACAATTATATGAGGGCAACAATGAGCAAGGATTGGCTGTCTTACCTTGCTTTTCTTTATATGTATTATGATACTCAGATTAATGTAGAACATGCATTAGATCTTTTTTGCTAAAATTTACCCTCGCAGGCTCCAATTGGAATCTGTGTTGAAGTCGTAGCTTTTTCCGTGTTAGCAGTGACTTTTTGTGTAATCTGATAGTTTACTATAAAGACATTGCAGAACGTAAATTTAGATGACACGGCAGCACCACTTTTAATAAATAAATGGTCCACCATCGCCCTACGCTAACCCCCTCCCCACCCAAGAGCCTGCGTACGGGATTGGTGCTTGGTATTACAATGACATCACTATGAGGTCGTGCACTTTGTTGCAGTGGCACATGACGTGTGTCATTGTCCCGTCGCCGCGCTGTGACTCATTGGAAGTACACGGATAGTTCTTCAGTCAACTGATCGTTTAGCTACATGATGCATTGCAACCAAACGCCCCTATATGTATAGCCATATATAACACTGGACAGCTAGTCGCTTTGCACATGATGGCGGAGGCTTAAATCGGCGCTATTGCAAGCGAGAGTAACGAGACAAAACTGTACGAAGAAGTCTTTGCTTAATTACAGCAATCAAAAAAAAGTACACGCTATTCTATCTCCAGTGCGTCGTGAAGCAAAGCTTCTCATTGACAACAGCTTTGTTAGAGAAGAAGAAACTTCTCGAGAGTTATCTCTAGACGAGAAAGTGGAGTGTGTGTGTATGTATATATATATATATATATATATATATATATATATATATATATATATATATATGGCATTCAGGAAAAGATTCGCGTATAGGCCAAAAAAATTGTGCTCAGCCCCTCGAGTTTGCAAAAATATGGAAAAGTGTCAGGTGGCATCATTTGTGACGGCAGATATACTACAAGCACTCATACAACCATATAAATGGGGCACACCATCGGGTACCCATAACTCTAGATCTGTGATCAGTACTAAATTTCCCTTGTGAAACACAATACTCGTGTTGCTCTTCGCATATAACAGTAGTTTTCTAATGTTTTACATAACGATCTGCAAGTATTAAGTACTTAGCAGAAGACAACCACAATTCTCTTTTTCACCTACAGCTATAAGAAGGAGGGTGTTACGTTTTGTAAAACGGTCTGCGAGTATTGAGTACTTAGCAGTATATGGAGTTTGTACTATTTTAACCGCTATATATATATATATATATATAGCGGCTGCAGCAGGAGAGATTGAGAAAGATCAGCGGCATGATGCGATGGTTTCGAACACTGGAGGTATTTTTCATCCCCTCGTGGTGGAGTCTTTAGGATTATGGACACCGAACAGTTTACAAGTACTTAAAATTATAGCGCGAAGGGCTAATTTTCTGAACAATGATGGTATCACTAGATTGGTTTGTAATTTGCATCAGCAACTGTCTGTAAAGCTATGGTTATACAATGCTAAGCTGGTGTTATGTAGAATAGCTTTAGATGGTAGAGTTGATCCCAGTTGGGATCTGTAAGAAGTATAAATATATACATGTCTAATATATATATATATATATATATATATATATATATATATATATATAAGAGGTTACTCTTCTACAGTATATAGCCGCTGAGTTGTGCGCCCACTTTCTATGGAGAAATTTGCGGCCTGATAGACAAATACATGTCTAGTATATCGCCACAGAATTGTCTGATCATTTCTCAACAACTCAATGAGATCGGAGGGTCATTCTCAAAACCCGTTGCTTTAGCAACGATCAAAGATCTGCGAAAGCAGGCAAAAGACATCGGGCTCGAAAGACTCTCTTGCCTGCGCAAAGCAGAACTTGTGCAACTCATCTCCGAAGTTAGTGACCTGGAGATGGCACGACGAATTCAACGGACCTGTTAAACTGGGCGATATTTGGCACTGCGAGTAGTCGTCGACGATCATGCGCTGGGTCAAGTCGAATTGCAAAAATTCGCGAAGAGGTCGACGCCTTATTGCAAGCAAAAGAAGTCAAGATATGCAAAATCCACGATACCGCTTAGATGTCATAAAAAGACTCATTCCAGAATCACACATTGCGAAGAAAGGTGTCAGTCTCTTGAACGAACTAGACTGTAAGCGAGAACGGGTGACCAAAGAGCGTAAAACAGTTACCTTCCA
This sequence comes from Corticium candelabrum, assembly GCF_963422355.1. Classification (NCBI taxonomy): domain Eukaryota; kingdom Metazoa; phylum Porifera; class Homoscleromorpha; order Homosclerophorida; family Plakinidae; genus Corticium; species Corticium candelabrum. The sequence goes on along the minus strand of NC_085092.1, from coordinate 936,009 downwards.
ATTTTTTTTGAGATGTAGACTGTAGTCTTACTGAAAGAATGATGGAGAAGCTGACACCTCACGCTTAGAGGGCATTCTACCTTAAACACTCTTACATCTACCGAAATCGAAATATCGAAGATAGTAGTGTGATGTTATTTAACCAAAATGCATCCAGCAGCAAGAGAATGAATGAATCGGCTCCAACAAGCCCGCGACTGGATACCCAAACAAGAAAAAAGACCGACTCACCACAGAAAACGTAGATCGTTCCAATACCAAGTAGGTGTTTGTACGATTTATCAAAGTTCAACTGTCTGTCGCCAAGACACGAAAAGTACTACTCGGAACAGGATCCCTACTCGAATGGCTGCGCCAGAAGAAGGGCCTCGTTGATCTAGACACATAGAATGACAAACTATGTCTTGTCCGCTGTTTTGCTCTACAACAAGGGTTGCAGCACCACCAAAGCCACAGAGCTCGCCAGATACTTCTACAAGAGCAGTGCCTCGATGTACCAAGAACAATCTAGAAAATTTCGACAAAATCGAAAATATTTTAAATTGGGTATTTCAGCCAACCGAGCACGCATGGAACCTGATACAACAACCCGCCCACTATCCCGCCAGGATGACCATCAAAATTTTAAGCAGCATGCCTTCTATATCAAAGATGTCAAGAAGGTGGCCGAGATCTATGTGTGGTTATTGCTCTAATTCTTTGACTTAGTATTTTATTTTACGCGACCGGTGTTAACAATTACAAATTCCTGAACTCCCTGGTAACAACCCTGGGTACGAGTTAAAAATAATAAAATTACACCGTTTACTAATGATTACAGCCAAGACTGTTAAAATTGACAGTACAGCCTTGATATAGGTTTAGCGTTTTGTTTGGGCACCGTTGTTGTTGTTGTTTTCACGATCAACAACATCCGGTTGACTGCCCCGCAACCAAACTTTGAAAACATGCCGTATCGCAGAAACGACTGGCAAGGCTACAGACTATAACTTGACGGAATCATTGACACCTAAGACGACCTTTCCCTCCCAACAAATATTTTAGATTTTGTATTTGTCGTTTCTTTGTTTTTCGTTATTTAACAAATTAGAAAATGGTCAATGGAGACGAGGGGCTGCACAGCTAATTATATGCTAAAGGCAGAGAAGGTGAAAGGGTGATTATCAGTTTGTTGTCCGGGGTAAGACGACACAGGTATTTACAGGCATCCACGTGGTCTTGAAGGGTGACAAATGACGACGCCAACAGGCGTACCAATCGGCCACAATTCTTGTTCGTGGCAAGACCGCCGTCTCGCTAGCGATCTCACGGGCATCCGCCGTCAACCACCGTGCCCAGTAGACGAAAATGTCCCACACAACAAACGACTCAGTCGGGTAAGTGTATAAGTTTGGTAAGAACGAAGCAGACCAGGCAGTGACGTTACAGGAAACTGGCAATACGTATAAGGTGTGCAGCAAGCGGCGAAGAGAAAGCCGCAAAGATTGCGCAAGAGGGCAACGACCGAATACATGGCATTGGTCGGTGCTACCACAACGGCACGCCGGACACTGCGAAGTAGGCAAAATGCCAAAACGATGTTGATGTTCGGGCTTCGGAAGTACCATATGCAAGAATTTGAAAGCCATGACGCGCGAGTGCGGTGTGGAGAGGAAAGCCACCTGAAAAGACCTCCACGCCGACTCCCAGTCACCGAATGGCGTCGGTAATCTCTACCGAGCCGCCAGAGAGGGGTCGTCACGTAACTGGGCGACGACCTAATGCATCAAGTGGCACTTTAATGACGCAGGTAGTTCCAGAGTCAATTTCAATTTGATGTTTGTTTCAAGTGGGCTGGATGGAACTTGCGGAAGTGAAAACCACGTGGACAGCACCGCTATGTGTGCGGTAAAGAGCAGTTGTCGTTTGATAAGACGGAATTTGTTTGAACAGCTTTGAAATATGTCTCTCCAACCTCCGCCATCTCGAAGATCGGTTAAAGTTGTTATTCATGCTCGAGCTAACGCAACAGAGTTGCAACATCTTCCTCTGTCCTCTGTCACCCAAGTGCTGCCACGTGAAGGTTGCGCTAGGACTTAGATAATAGTGGCGGGTGCGCTCCTGTCCGCTACGGCGTAACTGTGGTATGTCGCAAGGATCGCAGAATAGAATGACGTCAGCAGTCTCTGCTCGATCGGCGAACGGTTGCCAGACAACAGCCGACGATATTCGGTATACGGCTTCGCCGCGCGATCAAGCCAGTACTTGGCAAAATATTTCCAGTTGGCTGGACTATTGTCGAGGAGACAAGCTATTCATTTCAGCTGAAACGCGACGATCTTTTCCTTGACAATAATGCCCCAGAGGCCTCTTTTTTCTACCGAAAGACAGCAGATCCGACGTCTAACATATACACGGTGTCCGCCCCAAACGAATTTCCAGATCGCGGTGTTCAACCGATCAATGAGTCGCCGAGGCGGAGGGACAACCTGTGCAATATACCAAAGTTTGGATAATACAAGCGTTTGGGGACTAAGGTTTTGCCAAAGAGAGAGACGCTCAGATTCGTCCAAGCTCAAAGGGAGGCGTTCACCTCATTGACAGCCAGCTTGCCAGTTCTCTTCAAACAGTCTTGGTTTGTTCTGATGAGGATACCTAAAAGACTAAGGTTACCACACGTCCACTGTAACCCTAATGCGCTGTCAAAACGAGTTTTACAAGACCCGAGAAAGAGTCCAAGAGATTTAGCAACATTGAGTCCAGCACCGCTGCCTAGTTCATACGCGCCAATCCTTGTCCAAAGTAGCGACGATAGTGGTGTCGTTGGCATGCTGACTGACCTTGAGACAGTCATCAGTCCCGGCAAGGCAAGTCCTCCGACTCGAGACGACTGAATCAAGCAAGAGAACGTCGCAGACACAAAAACATGCAGAATATGGTGACAGCGGACAGCTCTTTCGTACTCTACGATTACGATGGATACGTCGCGAGAGCCAGCCATTTTTAATGAAGCGTTTGGAAAGGTCCGTGTAAAGGCTTTTTACAAATAGACGAAATTGAATCGTTGTAAGCCGCCGTTCAAGAGCAACCAAAACACGCAATCGAAGGCCTTCTCCTGATTGATACTAACCAAGGCAGCCGGCTGATTAGTTGCGTCGCAACAATCGATCATTCCTGTAGAAGACAACAGTTGTCTCGGATGCTGCAACCGGGTACGCTGTACGTCTGATCCAGATGGACTACAGGCGCCAGCACCGCTGTAATCCTGTTGACCAAAATTTTGGCCAAGATCTTGTAGTCGTCCGTCAGCAACGATATTGGACGCCAATTTCGAAGATTGCGATGGCCGTTCTTCCTTTGAAGAAGGCGTATAATGCCCGTTTTCTGACTGAGACTTGGTTCTCCGTCGTCGGCGACGGCGTTGAACACCTTCAACAGATCGTCGCACAGCAAATCTCAAAAATCTCTATAAATTCTACTTGTATCCATCACGTCTATACCTGATGACTTGTTTGACGTTATAGATTGAACGGCTCGTTTGCACTTCTCCAGCGATAATGGCGCGTTGACAAACTGTTTGTCGACGCCATTCAAAGTAGAAGTCAGTGAGTCGAGAAGAACTTCTTCACATTCGGCGTCGAAGCCTCCGCACGAAATAGGTGGTCGTAAAGTATTGCGGCGACTTTCAGCATGGAAGACCATGTCTTGTGTGCGATTTCGCGCCCTGGTCTCCTCTCTTGCGATAGGAAGAAACGAAATGCTTTGTCGCCCTTCTCAAGCCATTGTATATGCAAACAGATACGGTTGGCCGCCACTGAGACTCGATCTAACTGTCTCAATTTTTCTTCACAGCGTCGAAGAAAACAGACGGCGTCGGCATTCGCCTTTCCTTCTGCCACGAGCTTCTGGAAGGTCTCAATCTGTCGTTGGATCTGCTTATGACGCAGGTTTCTTGACCTGTACTTCACCTGACAGAAGTCAATGGTAATATCGCGGACGCAGGCCTTGCCCACCTCTCACCATGCGAGTGGGAGACGCGAAGCGTTGGCGCTCATCACGCCACATCTGCCAGAAATTGCGTATAATCCGACAGCAGTCCAAGTCGTTCAGTCGGACACGTTCAAGTGTCAATATCCAGGGCCCCTGGCAGGGTTGGTCGTAAAAAGCAAAAGAAGCTTTCACCAAAAAATGGTCCGACCACTGCCAAGGACACACGTCGGAAGTGTTGTAATAACTGGCTATGTCATTGGGCACCAGAACCTAATCGATACGCAACATATGACGCGCATTGGGTCTTCTCCACATAAAACCGCGGGAGGTCGGGTAAACACTACGATACACGTCAGTCAGTCCGTTCGTCGCGAGCAGGCTGACGAATAACCTCGTCGATATCGCATCTCTAGGTTGGGATGCAATGCCGGACAGTCTGTATTTCGACGCATCTAGTACGGTGTTGAGTTCACCCGCCACAAAGTGACGCGATCACTCTAACGTCAGCTAAAGTACGTCTTCGTCTCTAAAGAACGTCCTGCGCTATATTTTGTTATTAGGACAGTAGACGCTCGTAAACTTGTAATCAAATTCTTGGACCGTGTCAGTAGTCGACCCTCATCATCGCGCGCTATGGACATAAACCGTGCATTCAACGAAGGAGACGTGAATATGGCCACCCCACAGCAGTACCGTGGTTTCAATAGCACGCGAGAGGACGAAAGCCTTTCTCCCACTTGTGTTGCTCTTCGATCGACGCGCAGTGAGTCATTTGCATATATACATAAGACATGAATGTTATGAGTCACGATCAAATTGTTGATCGAGTTTCTCTTAGCCGGTTGTCCCAAACTGTTGACATCCAGACAAGCAATATTCACAACAGCCATAATCAATAACAAGTACAAAAGGTAGAACAGATCTGGAAATGATAACATAGATAATCATCGAGGCGACTGGGCGGGAGTACGTGCTGCAGTGGCCTTGTTTCTAGACTGTGAAAAGCGTGATCAACATTCACGCCCCTTTTTCTTTTATTTCATCGGTTTCCTTTCTCGCGGCGATCTCGATCTCAAAGGCGAGGTACTTAGTCGCGAAGTACTCTTGGTCTGGCGTTCGGGACGTTTCGTCTTTTCCGACGGGGTGACACATTTTACCGGCATATCGATCTCTCTAGTCTAAACACTCTTATCTAACTGAGTCACTTGTCCGTTATCATAAACTTCTTTCATAAACACCACGGCTACGCTTTCGACGTCGACAGTCGACGGGGCTACCAGTGAGTGTGTAGAGACAGCGCTAGTGTTTAAGCCGCAAGTGGTCTCAACTTGAGAGTCTGGTTGGTCTTCTTTACGCAGGTGCTTTCTCGGGTCTCTTCTTCGTCAGCATCAGGTTCGTCCAGGCTGACGTCTAGGTCGTCATTATTAACAGCAATGTCATACCCGCAGGGAACAGACGCCTTTTCAGAGGAAGTAGGCGGAACAGACTGCGATACCAATTCCGAACTTAATCCCTGCTTAATGGAACCCCCCTTTTCAAAATCCTGGATCCGCCACTGAAGTCCAACACTACGACAAACTCCAGCGTGTCAAACCATTCGTTGAAAAACTTCTTGTGGGAACATGGTTTGGTTTCGCAGAGGTTGACGTTCGAGCCCCACCACAACTTCGCGAAAAGTTTTCAGATATGTGTCCCCTATTCCTCAATCGATAGGTGGACGAGTTCGACGTCTCCCAAGACATGTTGGACTATCTACAACACACCGGTAGAAAGCGCACGCAAACGAAAAAAACACTTCTTGGTACCAGGTCTGCCAACAAGATTCTCCTGTAGACTCTCATGGTCCGATGGTACATCGAACACGTGCTACAGATCACCATCGTATATCACACGATCAACTGCAACGCCAAGAAGATATTCGAGTAGTTTGTGAAACACTTCACCGATGCGAGACGCACCGAAGATGCAGACAAAGAAAAGGCTCTATTTGCAGAAGTATTCATGCTGTTTAGTAGCAATACCTATGGTAAACTCATCAAAGCACTGGAGCGCCAGACCAACGCCACCTACACCAAGGACGAAAACTTTGTCGATCGAGCAATGAGAAGCTCCTGGTTCGACGGCTCGCAATTTAAAGAACTTAGCAACGCCTACAAGCTCTATTTGCGAACACCTCGGCTCACGATCAGAAGTCCTTTCAAAGTGGGCATCGCGGTATACCAACTCACCAAACTGAGGATAATCGAGTTTTATTACGACTTTGTCAGCAAATACGTGAATCGTTGCGACTTTCAGTGGCGGATCCAGGATTTGGAAAAGGGGGGTTCCATTAAGCAGAAACTATCTTCCTACAAACTGGCAACTTCAATTAATTAATTAGTTAACTAGTTGTACGGTATCCGTAGGCGCCTCGCATTCGTGAGTAACACTTCCAAGGGAGTTTTCAGACCGTCTAATGAAACGCCGAGTCCTAGCTAGACAATAGATACGTATTTTTTTCAACATAGAAACTTCCTAGTAGTCTAGATTACGTATAAAGGCCTGGTAATACCGTATGGGTAGCCGTCGTTTCGTGATGGTGATCAAGACAATTGAAATGTACAGTCTAGGTATGCCCTCAGTTCCATTGTAACGACAGTGGTATGGTATTTACTAAAATAGAAATTTATATCGGCAAACATTGACTATCAACAGTGTCTTTAGATGCAGCACAGTGTAGTAATGGATTGATTATACTGTAGTATGGGAAGTGTAAGTAGTTGACTGTAGGTGGCATTCAACTCCCGAAGGTGTTTCTTGGTTGTCAAGTACACACAGTCCCTAGTTACAATACAAAAGGATGGGGCGACGAAAGTTCAGGAAGCGTTTTTGCCGCTGTTTGGTCACTTGCGCGAATCGTTCTTAGACTCATCTGTAGTCGGACATGTAAACGATTTTTTAAGGTAGGTCCTATCATGAAACGTGCTCGTGGGAAGGAGTAATTTGAGATTTGTGTGTGTACACAACACACACACACACACACACACACACACACACACACACACACACACACACACACACACACACACACACACACACACACACACACACACACACACACACACAGTATACATGGCCCTCCCTTCGTACGGGCAAGATAATGTAGTGTAATGATAGGTCTGTGGACACGTCACGTGCAATCTTTGTTGCGAGGTCCAGGATGTGCTGACTGAATTCGAATCTTCCTCTTCGCGCTTGTTTCGATAGAAATCGACACACTCACCGTGTAGCGCTTGCTGGAGAAAACGTGTAGGTTGGATATGGTGCAAATGCAATCAGATATATATATATATATATATATACCAGAAGCTCGATGGAGACCATATAGGACTACGCCCATTTCTGTTGTGCGACCCGGATTAGAAGCCTCGCTACGCTCGGCAATTAAATTCATGTACTCGTTTAGAAACGCAATATCGGGTTTTATACTTAGGATGTATACGGACGTCATACAAGAACTGCACAATCTGAGATTATAGATATTATACACACACTTCAATCATTGTCTCCTAAAACAAGGGAAGTTCTATTCTTCTTGGATAACATTTTTCAAATTCTTCAACTAGTTTGCTTAATTGCGATTAAGACTTCTGAATTTTCTCACACCTCGATCTGTTGATTTTTATAAGTGCAAGTCCACTCAGACGATCAGCAGACATTGTGGATCTGCTGTAGGTTTTCAGGAGCTTCAACTGACTAAAACTTCTCACTTTCACAAGAAGTCACATGTATAGTTAATGCCAGGTGCAATGGAACTCGTATATTTGGAAAAGTCCATTGATCACATGCCTGTAAAGCATCTACAAGCTTTGTAGGCACTGCTGAACTAACGATATCGTTCTTCCATTTTCGGACCCACATGCGGTATTCAGTTGGGAACATTGCTGAATGCGTTAGGTCATCCTCGTAAAAATCTAAAGCTTTGGCAAGGTCTTCAGGAATCTCGCCGTCAGAACTGGGACACTGGCTTGGAAAAAGATGCAACAACCCGGTACCATAACATGGATTGTCGGTAAATCTTTCTTGCAACTCAGTAATGACATCCGACAAAAACTCGTTGTAAAGGGTTATTCGATAGTAATCCTCTGAGGGCCTTGCAGGAACATTACTTCGATGCCGCTGACGCTGATTTATCCTTGGCTTTCTTAGATCAAAGTCTTCTCCGTGAAGGTTTACTCCCAGTTTACTAGTCTCTTCGAATATCCGCTTAAACTCTCTCACAGAATCACTCTTAATGTTCTTTAGAATTGAAAGTACAATATCGACTTCCTGTAAGCAAACAGGACATCTGCACTCTGCATCTGTAGCTTGACTGTCAGTCCTCTGAGGCATGACAAAACGTGTAGTAGGATTTTAAAGCAGAGTAGAAAGGAAGAAGAGTCCAATTAGTATAGAAAGCCATTAGCTTTGGCAACCGTTTCATTATCCCAGCTCCAATCTGCTGCACCCAGACACCCAAACTGTCTTGGAGAAATAATGACTTGAAAAACCATGTGCATGATAGGGAGGAGCTCCAGGAAGACCACATGAGTATCAATGCGCTGAATCCAACGGGTTCTGCATGCCTCTTTCAATTTTTTTGCCTGACATTTGCGGGAAAGTGACATTCACTGCTTTTTAAGAAATCGCTGCCGTTTCACTGACAGTCTAAAGAATCTGGCTATCTCTCCCATGCACAATTCTGTATTCTGGAACTCTTGCATCTTGCAGGCTGACACCACTGCAAGATTTGGCCGATGTGCAGCACTGTGAACGTATACGGCCTTAGGAGTCTGCGCTTGCACAACAGCTCTACACCCTGACTGCACACCAGCCATATTCGAACCACCATCGTAGCACTGACCTTGCAGGTCAGAAGGAAAGAGATCCCAAGATTCCAGGCACTGCAGTATGGTAGTAGCCAGTACTTTTCCAGTGATTCTCTATACTTCCACAAAGCTAATAAACGTTTCATTGACATCATTGTTCAGAACATAATGTATACATATTGAGCATTGCTCTTTGTTCGAAACGTCTGTTACTTCGTCAGCAATGATTGAGAAAACTGTTACCGAGAGCCGCACGAGGCTACATATATGTACTACCCTAATGATTTGAGAATGAGAAGTGGACGACAGCTGAGGGGATTCAATGGAATCCATTGAACCTACCCTGTATCCGCCTATGAAAAGTACAGGACGCAAGCCCACGAAATCAAATATTACAAGTCCCCAAACAAACTCTGTCGTCGCTTGAAAGTTTTCATTGCCAGCAAAAATGTCGGTAACGAAAGCACTGCTCTGGATAATAAGATCGTGGACATTATAGATAGGTTATTGGTGAATGGTATTATCACCGAAGAAGACTGCAAAAAATTCACGATTATTTAGAGTAGTAGTATAGACATGGGTCAAGCACAATTTAGCCGAAGTATGACAACCAGTCAGCTCTATGATGAGCTTGAAATACATATGAAAGCGAGGCGTATGGAATTCAAACTTGTCATTGTACAACTCGTAAACGGGATTTCAGAAAATATCGATAAAGTGTTGACCGATATCATCTTGGATTATGCGACTCGAGTGTATCGGGAGAAAGAGTTTACACGAACCGAGTACTTGGACATACGTAAGCATATTCACGGAGCGAGAGAAAATTTTATCTATTCTATACATAGTTCAATGGGTAAAACGATTCTAGCATTAGACAGCGAGGCGGACGCCGCGAGAGGTTTGAGTTCTGAGTTTACCGTAGAACTACGCCCACCTCTTCACATCGACAAAGACGTCGATTCTAGATTGGCGTTGATATCTAGTGATATGTTGTATTCACGGTACAATGTCACGACAGAAAACAATCTGTTTAGGTACTGGAGCGGTACAGAGATTATTAGAATTCGGATACCACCGGGTGCTTACAACATCAATCTTGAACTTAGAAATCAAACTACGAAAGAACGGTGATGACGAAGATGGTATAACCATATAACCCAATTACTATACCTTAAATCGCAAATAATCCTCGCTGATGACTACAAAGTCAATTTCACATCGAAAAAGGGTTGAGAGATATATTTGGATTTAATGGAGGGATCTTGGAAGAGGATCGTAGCTAAAGACAAGTCAACATCACCAACATCCACTCGGTGTTGATACAATGCTTACTCATATCTTCTAGCTACTTAAACGGTAGCACCAGCGATGTCATCTACAGCTTCTCTCCCAACAAACCACCGGGATCACTACTTTATAGCAAACAGATTCAGTTGAACTACATTTGCGTGAGCAAAAACAGAGTCAATCCCCAGTATCACCATGTGTTTTACCGATCAAGATGGAAGACCCATCGATTTCAATAAAGAGAGAACGACCTTCCTACTCCACATTAAAACTATGTAACCAATATATATATATATATATATATATATATATATATATAACGACGTGCTGTACAAGCGCAATCAAATGTATCGTAAGAAGATCATTGGCGGATCTTCCTTGAGTAAACTATGGAATGCTGCCCAAGGTTTCGTGAAAATGGGACTCAAATTTGTCGTGAACACGGGCAAGTCTTTACTAAACATAGGGACCAAAAAGGCTGTGAACGCAGGCAAAAATCATATGAAGAAACGCAAATGACTGATAACTAATCAGTCGGATAGCTTCCTAGAGTACACACCAACTCTAGAAATGTCAAAAAACCGGCGAAAACGTCTCAAATCGTAGAAAAGGGGTCCTTTCTGATTTCTGTTTGATTACACGGGAATTCTGCTTCTACAGTTGAATTCAAACGCCAGCAATAAGCGCAAACGCCGATTTTCTTGCTTGTGCCGAGTTCTATCGTCACGAAATTGAGTCTAGACAAAGCGACGTTGACGACAATGGCTATACTGAGAACAATTGTATGAAAGTGAAAGTTTTCCTACGGAGGCACAGTTCTCTCGTAGGTGAGAGAAAGAAAATCGTAATTGTTTTAGTACACGGAAACCATCAGAGAAACGTGTAAGAACGTCTTGACGGCAACTTTTATAATACATATTGATATACGATACAGTGAAGGTCAGCCATCGAGCAAGTTGATTCTCTTACGCAGTCAGTGTTTTATTCTTAGTAATGTAGCTGACTGTTGAAGATGACATCTGCCCTGCTACAGAAGTCACGCCAAAGACAATAACCTATGAATCTGGTCTTAGAAAGGACGGGCCATCAGAAGGACTAACCTTGCCGTGAACCTTCATAGCGCTAGTATCATGAGAGATTGTGTAACTACTGTTACGTGTACAAACAAACTATGTGTACAAGTTATGTGTTGAATACAATACTAATGTGCTTTCTGTTAGCCGAAATCGTTCAAGAGTACAAAATGGCAAATTTTGGATTCCAGATTTTTGTGCGGTTTTTTGACGTTTCAATTTTAAGACTTGGTATGCTTTAATTTAAAGATCAAAATATTTTTGAAATAAAAAAGAATGTTCAAAAATTTGATCATTGCAGTCCTGTAGTAGTATGTAACTTTCTTTTTATTAACTCCTATATCGCTACTTGAATGATCTAACATCTTCTGTAAGACAGCAATCAGTAAGCCACCCAGCTCTCGTGTAATACATGCATTACACATGACAGCTGATCTCTGTTGGTAAATACAAACTTTTTGACGATCTCATTCAACGTCCAGCTCTCTTTACTGGTAACCGTAAAGGCCGTTTGCGTTGGAATAATGGACAGAAGGAAAAATTCAAAAGTCATGATACTGATATCTCGACAATTGACAAGCCCATCTCTGAATGCGGGCAGCCGCTAAATTCGGTGCTCTTCTGCGATTCGAAGATTTAGTCATTAATTAAGGGTTTGTCGCCCTTCCTTTATCAACGTCAAATGCCTACAGCGTAAAGGTATTAATGAAATTTCTAAATACCAATATGATCAGCCGTGCTTCTCTTTCAGTCTGCCCAAAATTTTTGTCTTTGCTTAGGTTTTTAAATGCAAATAATACTAGACGTTCTGTGCCAACTGTAAATCTGAGAGAGAACAGTACATACCAGTGGCGTAGCTACGGGAGTTATTGGAGGTTCAGTACCCCAAAGTTATGGGCGTGGTTGCTCATCTAATTTTTATAGTCTAATAGAGTGATTTTACGTACATAATTATACATTAGCAAAATGATACGTTACTAGTTTGTAAATCTATATGCATATACATATACAGTTTATTTTGAAGATTTTAATATTAATAATTAACCCCCCCCCCATTTTTCTGGCTACGCCGCTGTACGTCTTCGTACGCAGTGGTATCACGTGACAAGACCACCAATAAATGAAACATCGGAATGCGTTAAAACACTAGATTTTAACAGTATAGATGCTTTGACATTATAAATGCCTTCTGACAGTCCTCAGTCAAATTCCATTTTGCTGCAGACATAAGTAAAACATGCATGCAGTAGATTTAAAATGTGGAGACAATGAGAATAAAGCGTCTGTTGTAATTCAACAGTTCTGAAAATAAACAAAGTTTTTGGATGTCTCTGGGAGCGGAAGTAACACAATAGCATCAACTTTGCTTTCAATGAGAGCCATGCAGTTCTTCTCTAGATGTTTGAAATTCTAAATACTCAACAAAGTTTAGTCTCTCATGAATTCGCACTTCTTCTCTCGAACTCGGATATCATAAACTTTCAACACCATTCTCAAACTTTTAGATGAACTTTAATAATAGTATATTCTTTCCTATGACGTAAATATAAGTCGATAGAAGCAAATGGTTTCTGGCACTCCTTGTAAAATTGGCTTTCTTACTATATTGCCTGGGCTGAACAGTAGCTTGTATACCGAAATGAAACTTTATGAGTGTTGATGGTAACAAATCTTCTTGACTCTTTATCTACCACGCCCCTTTCTGTTGTGCGACCCTGATTAGAAGCCTCGCTACACTCGGTAATTACGTAATAGTAGACACCTTTTGCGCTCAACTCAGTGTGCTCCAATTTAAGTGCGTTTAACTTACCTTATTTAAACTTTATTTGTATATAGAAAGAGCTCGCAGAGAAGCAGCGGCTAGAGAAGCAGCGGCTAGAGAAGAAAGAGCTCGCAGAGAAGCAGCGGCTAGAGAAGCAGCGGCTAGAGAAGCAGCGGCTAGAGAAGCAGCGGCTAGAGAAGCAGCGGCTAGAGAAGCAGCGGCTAGAGCAGCAGCGGCTAGAGAACGATGGGCTAGGCAAAGAGAAGAGTGGGAAGAGAGGCTAAGAGAAGAAGGCGAGAGGCTCCGCCGAGAGGACAGCGAAAGGTCATCTTATTCGAGATGCTGCATATCGTAAAAAACAATTCGGAAAAGTTATGATAACATACATTCACGGGGGGTTGACTATATTTGCACTTACGTATCTCATATCTACACGTAGACTTGTATTTTGATTCACGAGCACAGGGATGTCACGTGAATAGCTGCATGCATGTGTTCTTAACTTAATGCTAAAGTAAATACATTATATATACAATAACAATACAATCTCTCCGTAACATGCAATCTAAGAAAATTAACTGTGCAAAGTTTAATAGCGGATGTACGTACAAGCACAAGACGCCGAAAGCGCGCGTCCTTTCGTCATGCATTTCATGCAGACTCAGTCGTCTCATATTACGACCTCAAAACGTGGAAAGAACAAAATCGTCTCTCAATTGCGTAGAACTATAAGCGAGCCAATTATAAGTGTGACTTAATAGTCTTGCTAGTGCTGTTATATGTTATATATACACAATGCTATACAAACTAGGTTGCATGCAGGCTGATTTGAATTAGCTTGCTGCAAAGCATCTCAACACTGCTAAAACTAAGGTGCTCTCAGAGCACCAAATCTGGTACTCGGACCTTGCCACCCACGAAATACGATATTTGTGCTTGGTAGACACCCTGTAGGGTACTCTGGCAGGAGTCCTATTCTGGTGCTCCTGCATAACCCCCTAGGGTTACAGGTGTACCAGAGAAGTGCTCAAAGCACACTTAAATAGGAGTCATGTAGCGCCTTATTACGGTTACAATAACTGCTTCTCCTGCCTACCCAGCACACAGATTGCACCAGTGAAATAATTTACCTCAGACTTCTATCAGAAGTAATAAATACGACTACAAAATAATCCTACTAACATCACTGAAGTCGAAAATCATCTACAACACATGTCTGCCCACTGACATAGGCACGTGACTACACGATCTAGACAATATGTTTGTCTGGTATAATCCACAGCAGCGACTTAGAATTTTGAGCTTTGTGAAGGTTAGAATTTTAGCTGTACACCTTTCCAACAACCAGTCGGCATCTTTTTAAAGATAGCGGTACCGAGGTGACAATCGACACGTTGCAAGGCTTCTCCTGACCTACAGATGCAGTAAAATTCAATAAAACAGCCTTTCTACTGTGCAAGTACCAAAACACGCAATGAGATTTCTCATCTCTATACCTATCTACCTACTACCTACACAGACAATGACGTAATCAAGCACATGATCAAATCACTAAAGGGTCGACTTCTGAAATCACTGTGACTTTAGCCTTGTTTTCAATCACCGTGTCATCCTCCAAATCAAGCCATTCTTCAAACTTTGACAAATACTGCTGAAAAATTGGCCGGCCGCCAGATCTCAGGCTGGGAAAGACCTGCAGTGACCCTTCCTTGAGTTGCTCCACGTCGGTCCCAGGTTCAGAAAAAGAAAGTGAAACGACTTTCCTTCTCTGCCCGAAGCTGACACAGACACACTTCTTCTCCGACATGAAGCAAGTGGAAGAAACTACAGCTCTGACTACAGTCGTGAGAATGACGCGGTCTGATGTGAGACCGCTGATCACCTGTTTATTAGACTTTAGCGGCACACACCGGAGTGAAGACGCATGCTATCGTCAAAGGAAGGCATGTAGCACCTGGGTGAACAGTCATGGTAAATACATACTGGCTAGAGAGCGCACGTTACCGAATTGGCAATGTTGTGAGCAGTTAATACAGGCACCTCGTAGTGCTTCCTAGGTAGCTAGCATGTGGTTGCCTCGAAAACTGCACTGGGGTACTTTGGTAGTGAATGCCAGACACTACGGTGTTCTAGTATGCTACAAAATAGTGCTACGTCCAGACTCTAGGCATGGTGTTCCGTGAGACACCATAGTGAGTGACGCCAAACTGCGCTGGCGACAACAAAATGGTGTCACTAGGACACTCGTGTTTTAGCAGTGAAAAGGTGCTGTTATATACCGAAGCAACTTCAGACTTTCAGCAACGTCATGTATGATACGCTTATTATGGTTATGTTTCCAAGGGTATTTACTATCTAGTAGCCCAATGGTATCGCTATACTACTTGCATCTCATTCCCATCGATTTACTCTTTAGAATACTTTCAATAGTTAGGAAATGTGGAGACTGTTGGCTACTTCATAGGCAACACAGCGGTGAACACAGATATGTATATATTTATATATATCTATAAAAGTCTGGTCTGTCTGTCTGTCTGTCTGTCTGTCTGTCTGTCTGTCTGTCTGTCTGTAACTTCAATCATGCCAAAACTGCCTGCGATCGCGCGAAACCGTGCATGAAGACTGCGTTCCACACCACAATGCAAACGCAAGCCTCAGTATTTAGACGGTTTCCTCTCTAGGAGTCGACCCCAAGTGAAATCTCGCGACAACGTGACCGCGGTGCGACTTCGAATTTACGATCCCCATGCACATGCCACGAGAATATCTGTTTTATGTATGGGTTTCACTCTATCGGCGGTATCGAGTGTATTCTGTCTACTAGCCGACGCAAGTGAGTAATGAATGGGACATCTGTTGTTAGTACAGCGGTAATCAAAACCATCTGGCTATCTTCCCACAATTAAAATTATCTACCAAGACGGCATAGGTCTACACAGGCAGTCCCATGAAGTCTGCGTTCCACACCACAATATTACAAACGCACGTTTCGCGGTACGTATTTAGATGGCCCCTTTAGAGGTCTAGCTAGGGCTAGGAACCTGCGTGTTCGTCGTGGTATTGTTGTTGCTGATTTACCGAGTGAAGCGCGTAGTTACGTGTTGTTGTTGCTGACGTCTGCGTGACGTCTGCATGGTTTTCAATTACTAGCGCGTGCCAATCGCAACGACACCATCATACGTGAAGATTGCGGTCACGCAGTGACACTTCTGTCGCTCTAAACAATGTACAAAGAACCTGTCCGTTCACGTCTGCGTGCCCTACAGCATGCCAATGCGTAA
This sequence comes from Corticium candelabrum, assembly GCF_963422355.1. NCBI lineage: Eukaryota > Metazoa > Porifera > Homoscleromorpha > Homosclerophorida > Plakinidae > Corticium > Corticium candelabrum. The sequence goes on along the minus strand of NC_085092.1, from coordinate 919,787 downwards.
AAAACCGAACTTCCCCCCCCCCCCCCATCACGACATCTGCAAAGAGAGTTGCTCAATGACGATCAAACCAAGGATTGTGAATTCCATCAACTCAGAGACAGAATAGCCACATCAGCAACAGCAAGATTGCTTTCATCCCTCAAACGGTAACAGTTACGGTTACACGTAAAAGATATTTCTGCGTGCACAATAACGTGAGAAAGGCTGAAGCACCTCCTACTTCCTAGGTCAAAGACAAAGTGGCAATAACATAATAATCAATTTGCGTAGGGCATCTTACGTATTTCGTAGGAGCTAATATGTGTTGTTTTTAATAAGTCGGATATGTAAAATACGCAACCCTAGCTGCACCTGTCTAATGTTACCCAGGCAACGCCGGGTCGAAATGCTATATATATATAAAGGAGAGCGGTGTGTGTGTGTGTGTGTGTGTGTGTGTGTGTGTGTGTGTGTGTGTGTGTGTGTGTGTGTGTGTGTGTACGTGTGTGTGTGTGTGTGTGTGTGTGTGTGTGCGTGTGTGTGTGTGTGTGCGTGTGTGTGTGTGTGTGTGCGTGTGTGTGTGTGTGTGTGTGTGTGTGTGTGTGTGTGTGTGTGTGTGTGTGTGTGTGTGTGTGTGTGTGTGTGTGTGTGTGTGTGTGTGTGTGTGATATCTCAGTTGGTTAGAGCGTCACCTTAAAAAGTTTCACATCCGAGATCTTAAAAAGTAGAAAGTTTATGTCACAATGATGGCGAGGTACTGTATTTCACAATTTCTATAAGCACCAAACTAACACACAAATTGCTTCTCTCTACTCAGGAGTATAAATGAGTACCTTGTAATTGACTGGAAACCTAAGCGGCTATCTGCTGTAGACGTGACATCAGCCACTGGGGTCCTGGTAAGACTCTGGGTGCTCACACAATAGTTGGCTTCACAAGTCTGTGCTCCTGCGAGTGCCTGGTTCGGATCTAGGAGTTTGCTAGTGCACGGCCAGTGTTCCCTGAGTAGTGCACATAGTCCAACTTAAAAAGTGAGAGTGTGACTTCTGAGAGGCAGCTCCTGACATTCTTAGGAGTTTTATTAAGCGTGTGTGTGTGTGTGTGTGTGTGTGTGTGTGTGTGTGTGTGTGTGTGTGTGTGTGTGTGTGTGTGTGTGTGCATGTGAGTGTGCATGTGTTTGTGTGTGTTCGTATGTAGGAAAAGATCTCCAAGACAGCCAGTCCGATCTCCACCGAATTTGGCTCGAGCACGCCGAATATAGCCTTGTCAAAAGTGAGATTGCCTTTGTCTTCCGTACTTTTTCCGCGACAACGCTATTTCTACCGATACAACCCGCCTCGAACCCGTCTCCGCTCGCGCGCGAATATTTCCGTAACGGCCAATCGGATCTGCATCCAATTTAAGCATTTTTTTGTCGTATGAGATGTTGTGACTGTTCAAATAGTCCATCATTGCCTTCTTTGTGCTGGTCTTTGTAGGGATTTTTTCTACCACACTGTTGTGGTATTTGGCATTGTCAAGGATGATGACAGAGCGAGGAGGACAGTTGGAATGAGCTTCTTCTCAAACAACTCCATGATGTGTTTTGTATTCATCTCCTGGTGGTAGTCCCCAGTTCCAGTATTTTTCTCAAAAGACCAACTTTGCATATGCAATCCATCCCTGTTGCCATCCTGCGTAAAGTATGATCAATCTACCACCTTTTCCGGAAGGCTCGCGTAAGCCGCCTTTGCTATCATAGTCTATCCAACAGTGCTCACGAGTATGATGAGCATTGAGCCAGATTTCATCGAGTTAGACTATTGGCTTGCCCCCAGAATGGAAATTTAGAATTTTCCTGAGGTATTCATGGCCTGTAGGGATGATTCTGTGTTGTTCATGCAGGGCTGTCTTCTTGTTACGTGTTTTGTACCTGAATCCTATATTTCTGACTGTTGTGTATAGCGTAGATCTACCGTAGGGGTAGTCTACATCATCTCGTAACGCCAATAGAAGTTTGTCCATTGTTGGAAGCTCACCGTTCGTGTAAAATCTGTGCACTCTTTGACGTATCACTCCTTCCAGGAAGTTATCTGTTTGTTGTTGAGTAGGGCCACAACTTGGTTTACGGCCTTTCTTTGCAGGACTGCTTACATCACCTTCAACACGCCGTTGTTTCAAGACATTACAGATAGACCTCTTTGATACCATTAGTGCCTCTGAGGTTCTGCTGAGGACGTTACCAACCATGATTAGTTGTTCTTTTCTCTTCTTCTTGTCAAAGAATTCGTGCACATTGGCTATCATTGCTTTTGCGAATTTCTGAAGACAGAACTGCACTTTCGCTTGACAATTTGAGAACCAATGCTGACTTTAGATGGTACATCTGATGTTGAAGCAGACACTTCGCCACGAGGAAGAGAAGATTCTGGAGTACTCATTATCGCATAGAACTGCTAGAGAATGACTATTGTGTGGTATTGTCTGGAAATATAGCTTTTCAATACAGGGTACTATTACGTAATTGTATATGTATGTGTTTAGTCTATGTAATAGATAATTACCCTAATTCTATTTCCTTCTCCTCCCACTGGGCAGCCCAAACTGACGTAGAACCTACCCACAATTCCCACACTGCAAGTATTGTTTGAATGGGCTTTAGCTAGCTAACAATCAATAGTGTCAAAACGGGATACAATTAACCGGGATATAGCTTTGAACGAAATTCTTCATGAGAATTCTGTCCGGCTAATAATTCTTTAGAGATACACTTTAAGATAAATTAGAACGGGATACTCTTGCAACAACATATAAAGATTTGGAATACTCGATTCTTGCTAATTTCTCAGAATAGGGTATAATTGAACGGATATAATTGTAAATGAAAATTTTGTCTAGCTGCTAATTTTTTAGAACGGAGGAAAAAATGCATGTAAACTCATGCAACAACAGAAATTTGCATACAGCGTCAAATTAATTAACTTTATGAGAATTATAGGTGTAGATAGATATCCACTATAGTTTATGCAGAAATCATGACCAACGACGAAGTGTATGAGTGAGTAGTTGCAACAGAAGGTTGTTTAATTTATTCATACAGTACATATATTATAAAACAGTTTAAATGGAACCATCGGAATACATTTACAATAACCAGCCTACATCTAAGATTATACATGCAACATAACAAATTCTATCTACCACTATAAAGAAGGAGAGCTGTTTGTGTGTCTGTGTGTATGCTTGGCTAAGCGAATATCTTGGTCCGACCTACGCCAAATTTTGCCCTCGCACGCCCAAACCTGTACGCACCGTCAGTGACGTAGCCCGCCGAATTTATATATATATATATATATATATATATCAGGGATTATACTACTTAACTGTTTGTAATACTAGATAATTCGTGGTTCTTTTAAACTTTAAAGAAAGAAATATATATATACTCGCTCACCATCCCGTTCTCCGCAGGGGCAGATTAGCTATTAATATTACTAATGGTTAGTCAATTTTTATTATTATGAGTTTGAAAGAAAACTACCTAAACCCCACACTCGAAGAAAATCTCCTAGCAGTAGGAAATCCATCACCGAAAAAAAGGTGAGAAAACACTGCAGGGGCAGCCAATGGTGGTGGAAGGCACACACCAAAACACTCTACAAACTCACATCCGAGTCCACCTTTGGCGACATGTTCATCGATTCCATTAAATTGCTTGGAATTAGACTCGAAGCCTACAAGGGTGATAAGGTTATGTCGAAAAAGATAGATACTGACTGGTTGGAGCTGTTGACCAAGCGATTCAAAACGAACCAGACGTACAGCGGTGGAGCCCTCAAAACCTGAAATAAACTGGTCAAACTGTCTGACCTTCCCGTCAGCAAACGATCGAAGAAGTGCCGTCCGCAAGCCCTCGAAATCAAATATTAAAAGTTTCCGGACAAACTCTGTCGTCGCTTGGAAGTTCTCGTCGCCAGTAAAAATGCTGATAACGAGAGCACTGCTAACAATGAGATCTTCGAGATCATAAGATAGGTTACTGGTGGATGGTATTATCACCGAAGAAGCCTACAAAAATATTCACGATTATGTAGAGTAGTAGTATAGACATCGGTCAAGTACAATTGAGCCGGGGTATGACTCCATCAGCTCCATGATGAGCTTGAAATATATATGAAAGCGATGCGTATGGAATTCAAACTTGTTGTTCTGCAACTGGTGAAGGCTATTCGAGAAAATAACTATAGAGTGTTGACCGATATCATCTTGGATTATGCGACTCGATTGTATCGGGAGAAAGATTTTACACGAACCAAGTACTTGGATAAAATGCAAACATATTCGCAAAAAGAGAGAAAATCTTATCTAATTCTATGTATAGTGTCATATGTGAAACGGTTGTAGCATTAGACAGCAAGGCGGTCACTGCCAAAAGTTTGAGTTCTGAGGTTACTGTAGAACTAAACCCACCTCTTATCGACAAAAATGTTGATTATAAATTGGCGTTGATATCCAGTCATGTGTGGTACTCGTGGTACAATATCACGACAGAAAACAATCTGTTCAGGTACTAGAACGGTACAGAGATGATTAGAATTCGGATACCACCGGGTGCTACAGCATCACAGACTTGAACTTAGAAATCACACGTTTATATGAAAGAACGGTGATGATAAAGATGGTTTACCCATACAACCCAATTACAATATCTTACTGATGGCTACAAAGTTGATTTCACATTTCAAAAGGCGTTGAGAGATATATTAATTAGACTTGATGGAGGAATTTTAGAAGAGGATAGAGCGTACGATAGTCAAAGACAAGTCAACATCAACAATATTCACTCAGTGTTGATACGATGCTCTCTCATATTCTCTAGCTCTTGAACGGCAGCACCAGCGATGTTATCTACAGCTTCTCTCCCGACAAACCACCGGGATCGTTACTCTCAATCAACAGAATTAGTTGACCTATATTCGCATGAACAAAACAGAGTCAATCTCCAGTATCACCGTGCGTGTTACCGATCAGGATGAAAGAGCGATCGATTTCAATGGAGAGAACGAACTTCCAACTACACATCAAAACTATGTAACCTATAATATACGATATTGTACAGGCGCAATCAATTGTATCGTAAAAATCATCCATGGATTCCTGTGGGAAAATCTGTGGGATGCTGCCAGAAATATCGCAGAAGCGGGCTCTAAGATGGTCCTGGCCAAAGGCAAGATTTATTCAAATTAGGGACTGAAAATTCTTTGACTTTAAGAAAAGATCTAGTGACTAACGGTAAAGACTTGGCTATTAGCAAGGAAAAAGAGTTGACACAAAAGGTAAGTGACAAGGGGCTGGAAGCCACTCAGAAAACGATCGGTAAGGCTCAAGATCTCGCAACCACTAAAGTAGAACAGATCGCTCGTAACGGAGTTTTGGCAATCATTCTTTTGGCAATTTTGGCACCCATTTCTTTCCGATTATCTCCTCAAAAAGAAAAGATCAACACGTTGACCTCCAATCTAGAGGTTAAGAGAGTATTGCATGAGCGCCAAGAAACTCGTCGACGACCAATTTCTTACCATTTTGAGTAATATCATTGCGGGTACTGGTTGAAAAGCCGGTGGAAGTATAAAAAAGTTAAGATAAATTTTTATGTAACCTATGATATACCGATGGAAACGACCAAGATCGTATCACATTACTTTCGAGTGTTTGAGAGTCCCATCGAGGGCGGCTCGATCACTGAGTTCGAATACATCGAGTATCTTCCCAACGATGCTAGTAATATAAACAAGGGTGGAGAGCTTAAAAGATAGGCTCGAGATCTGGACTAGTACTTGCTTCCTCATAAAGCCGTGCTCAAATTAATAGGCAAGCTGGTCAAAGGAGACAAAACAAATTGCCTCGCCGACGTCGTCACGCTCGTCAACAACGGGTGGTCGCTCTTTCGATCTCTTTAATACCAAATCGACAGTCACATCGTCGAACACATTAATCAATACTTACCACAAGCCAGCACGATCATGACCTTCGTACAATTCTCGGGCGACTACGATAAAAGTACGGCTACCAATATGTTGTGGTATCGCCATGGGAACTTTTGACCCCAACGAGTTTGGTGTACCTGGAGCAGCTCTCCCGTTCGAAACTTTTGGGTCAGAATCTTGCAAAATTGTGCAAGATCTTATTAAACGTTTATCCAAGATCTTATCCAAGAACTTGTTCAGTCTTGCCACACAATACTGCAAGTACTTACACAACTTGCCAAAACTTGCAAAGTCTTCTCCATTCCACGCAGTCATTACAATTAAGATCTTGCCATAGCGTGCCAAGATTACTCAAGATCTCTCCTAATTATGATTTTTCTTGTTGACCTCTATCTCAACAAATAATACTCGTACAGGACTCTATCTATTCTAATATCATAACTATGCAACTAACAACATGAGCACTAAGAACTGTCATTGTCAGATCCGACATAGTTGGGTGGTCCCAGCGGTATTGCTCTTGCTCAGACGTATTTATGTACAGCAGTGTTCTCGAAAATACATTTTGTCTTAGTATTGCCTGTCAAGACCTTTTAAGAACACAAGAATATGCAACTCTAGAATCGCAAAGGTATACACCAGGACATGTGCAGGCACAGACACAAACACACAGACACACAAACGCAGACTGTGTTTTCACTAGCACTTCAACTAGTTTAACAGCTAAATTGGAATTGACTCTCTTCTACTCTCATTAAAATAGATATAGTCTAATCTCTAAGCCTTTAACATTCTTCCCAATTTGTAGTAAGTTTAGGCAAGTGATTCAAGTTTAACGGTCACGTGACAATATGTCTTTGAAGATGGCTTCTGACAGCCCCATTTTCAATTTTGATGATATTGGTTAATTCGTTAGTATGGAATTGCCTTGAAAAATAGAAGTGTCATCAAATAGAAGAGAGAATTCAGCAGCTACTGAAAGAAGAAGACGGTATCCTAGTCATGCAACTTCAAGCATATCTCCCTATAGGAGTGCTTGCTGAATCAGTGACAACCAATAGTTGCTCTGAATCGGCGACAGAGAGCAACCCAATGCAATAGAACAAGCTTCACTGCACGAATACCGCATTATTCCTAAATGGAGTACTTGTTCTAGATAGCTCATCAATCATGGATATGCAAGTTCCTAGTGGAAATTTACAATAAATTTCTTGAACGGATTTGGTTTATGGTCTTGTTTAAGCCAAACCAGTTTACGTGCAGATAGTGGAATCACGGCCACAGACACGCGTATACACACATAGACATGGACGCAAACAAAGACACACACACACACACACACACACACACACACACACACACACACACACACACACACACACACACACACACACACACACACACACACACACACACACACACACACACACACACACACACCATGAACATATGCAATCATGGTAACTAATGTGTTTGTTGAAAAGAATCCTGAACAAAATGCAGTTCATGGCGAATGCTGACAAAATAGCTTACGACCGACTGTCAGGCTATCAGGACACGTTATCTAGCTGATTTCTGAACTTTTCGGCTTCATAATGAAAGTCTTCCTTTAGTGCCATATATTGGCAAAGACGGATTCTGTAGAAAGACATCATTAGAATAAAGACAATAACTCGTGGTTATCGCGTTGCTACTATAAGGCATCTGTTGAAACAGGGGCGTCGCGTGGGCGCAAAGAGTGGTTGGTGCCGTCTCGCTGCTGAGACTTCGGCTCCAGTCTTTGATATTGAAAAAAGGAAAACGCCCCCGAAAAGTGGTGGAGCTTCAGCCCCCTCTAGCCCCTATTACGCGACGCCCCTGGATGGAAACGTAAATGCCGTCTAGATCCACTCTGTCGGTCGGTATTGACTTGAAAGTCTTTGAAATAGCGTGGACGCTCTCTTTGCCTGTGGTTATGTACACGTGAAACTCTAAATCTGGCCTTATCTCATTGGTAGAAGCCGAATTCTAGTCAAAGAGGTGGCAGATGCGCGTAGCAACACTGACATGAATGCTCCCACGTGTCCATTATCCCGGATATGGCATGATCGTGCACATAGAAGTAAATGGTGTTCTAAACTTCGACAGTCCAGTTCTTTGCTGGACACAAAGGTGCACAAGCCAAGACTCCACTAAAGTGGTGTTTCTAGAAATCGAGTACTCGTGTTTTTGCAACGTCTACGTAGGTAAGAAATTGCAAGACTTGCATGCCAGTCTATGATATTGTAAAATCTTGCGCCACTTCTTGTTAAATTACCACAAGATTGAAAATGTCAACGTCCATGAACCAAGAACTTGCAAAATCTTGAGGATATTAATAAACTTCTTGAGTAGAAACTTAATGGCCTACATTCTAGTAGGATTATGTGCAAAGAGATTACAAATTACTAGAATGCGCTATTCTTTGGTATTACTATTCGTACCTCTAAGTAAAAAATTGTAAAAAGTGACAGTTAAGACATTGTAGTGACTGTTTAAGATATTGTAGGATCCTACTCAAGATGTTGCTAAACTTACACAAAATTCCAAATGGCAGCGCCTCTAAACCAAGAATTTGCCAAATCTTGAAGAAATTATGCAAGGTTTTGCAAAATCCTGCAATAATATTTCTTGCAAAATTTTAAATAAGAGTTTTTACCTGGGCTACTACCAGCAGGCACCGTGGGTATGGTACCAATCCAACAGAGCACACATTCGAGCTCTAGACTTTGCCAATATAGAAAGGACACGTACAACTCGGAATTCCGCAGCCGTTAGTTGATCATGACGGGCGACAAAACGGTCACAATGTTCCTACTTTTGAGTTACGTGTTGGAATCTCATCGCGATATCGACACGGTGATGTTGGCAGTAAAACAAACCTACGTCCTTGAAAGAAATTCACTCAATGACTACATTCATACTGAGATGGCGCTGCCGCTGCAGGTAAATTCAACATCGCACATCTAACAGTTTGGATGGCCAAGATTCGACCGTCACTGTCCGTGCAGACGGAATTGGAAGCTTTGCTCGTATCGGGTGCGCGACTTAGTCTCTACTTTGAGCAAAAGAGAGTTTATAGAAATCAGTTTGTAGTCGCCGATACGAGTCCCACCTGGAGAGTCACCAGAGTGGCAGCGAACAACTACCTCGACACGTCTTCGTCGCCTTTGCCAACGTCGCTCGAGATTGGGATCATGAACAGAACAATCAAGTCTTCGACCACGCTAATCTAACACGTTTGAGTGTACGAGTCAATAGCATACAATACCCGGATAGAGAGATCGAGACGAACTTCGCCAATGTTTCTAGAAATCTCTCCAGAGCGTACATGCTATTCCAAGAAGAGGTCAGTAAATATTCCAACACAGATTCGGGAAGTCAGTTGGCTGTCGCAGAGTTTGAGAACCTCTACCCGATCACACACGTCGCGTATCCAAACATCGAGACAAGATGAGGATGGGTACGTCCGACATCGAAGTGCGATGGCAGCTGATTGTGGCCCCAGGATGAGGTTATCACGTCTACTGTTTGGTCTTGAGTGATCGATACATGACGTTGGAAGCGACGAGTGGAAAGATGAATGTGTTAGTTTAGTGTAATTTTATACATAGAGGCAAGGCTTGAGTTACATCAAGTACGGATTTAGTTTGACGGATAATTAGAAGGAAGTGCTACTAAATGCTCATCAAAAACATATGGGCTTACCTCAGCCTTAGATTTCGGGAGATGGTCTTCTAAATATTACCAGGACGCAATACAACAACATCAAAGACCGATTGTCGGATTATCGAGTTGAAACTATTCAAGTCACAGATAGCGAAAACTGGAGGAGCAATCGCTGTCACCATTGGTAAAATAGTTCCTCATATCATTAAACACGCTCCAAAGGTACTCGGAATTCTAGGTCTTGAAGCAGCATCGGGTGCAATATAGAAAGCCATGGCTGGTAGTGGAAAGAAAGCCAGGCGTAGTGGTACACCTGCTATATTTCAAAGAGTAATGAATAAGGTGTTAAAGAATCTCAAGAAAACCACTAATTTCTTTGATGACATTTGGTGACAGGGTCCGATGATGAAGAACATTTAAAAAACTTGTCTGAAGTGTTGAAGCGTATCAGAGATCATGGACTTCGTTTGAAGGAAGATAAATGTCCATTCTTTCAGTCATCGGTACAATATCTTGGTCATGTCATCGACAAGGATGGTATTCGGCCTTCAGAACAGAAGATAAGAACCATTCAAGACATGCTGATTCCTACAAATCAAACTGAATTACGTTCGTTTCTAGGAATGGTTACTTATTTTTCTCAATTTTTCCTGGGCTATCTGATCATACAGTTTCACTCAATCATCTGTTGAGAAAGATGTGCCTTGGGTTTGGTCCAGTGAAGTTGCAGGCTCTTTTAACACAATTCGGAAGAAGCTTACCTCACTACCAGTTCTAGCCATGTACAATCAGGATCAACCATTGTTTTAGCATGTGATGCTAGTGAAAAATGACTAGGAGCTTGTATATCTCAGCATAACGCTGAGGGACAAGAGCAAGTAATTGAATATGCTTCCAAGTCTTTAACGAAAGCTGAAGTAAACTATTCTCAGATAGAGAAGGAAGCTTTGTCAATTATTTATAGAATTCAAAAATTTAACATTATCTTCTGGGACGTCATTTTACCTTAAGAACTGATCATAGACCATTAGTTACAATTTTAACGCTACTAGGATATCAGTTCCTACTAGAACCAGCAGTCGTTTGACTAGGTGGGCTCTCCAGCTATCGCAGTACAAGTACGATATCGAATATCGAAGTTCATCCAGTCATGGAAACGCTGCTGCCTTTATCACGTCTTCCTATAAGTCATGATGAAACTTTCGATCAAATTAGACAACAAGACGAAGAAGCTGAGCAGTTTGTGGCCAGCTTAGAGACCCAAACTGTTAAAAATGGACCTATTGTCTTCAAGCAACTTCAGAAATACGTTAGGAAAGATGCCGTCTTACAAGAAATCATTCCATATATTTAGGGAGGATGGCCAGCAAAATTATCGAATGAAAGTGTGAAACCGTTTTCTTCTTGAAAAAATCAACTTTCAATTATTGATGGATGCCTTTTGAAGCATAGAGATGAAACAACGCGCGTTGTCGTACCATCTGCCGTTAGGCAATTGCTTCTGCTACAGTTGCATAGAGCTCGTTTGGGCTCCGCCCGCATGAGGAAACTGGCTCGCCGATATATCTGATGGCCAGGTATCGACCGTGATATTGATAAAATGGTACGCAATTGCGATGCGTGTGCCTTACACAGAAATAGTCTTTCAACAGTTTCTCTTCATCCGTGGGAATTTCCGGACAGACCTTGGGAACGTTACACCTTGATTTTGTGGGGCCGTTTAAGACTTTTATGTGGCTCATAGTTGTTAATGCCCATTCAAAATGGCCAGAGCTTTTTAAATTTCAAGTTGGATCAAGCGGAACAAAGCAATTAATATTGTCATTAAAACACCTAGTGGCAAGTTTTGAAATTCCAAAGAAAATCGCCACCGACAATGGCCCTCAGTTTGTGGCGAAAGAGTTTAAAGATTTCTGTAATCAGCAAGGAATCTTTCTCAGTTTAACACCTCCTGACCACCCTAAAAGTAATGGACAAGCAGAAAGATTCATTCAGTCGTTTAAGAGAGCAGTCCGAAAAGGATTAGAAACACCAGGAGCGAATCGGCAAGACGTTGTTACTGACTTTCTCATGGTATACAGGAGTACAGAACATGACACTAGTGGAGAGTCTCCATCCAAACTTCTATTGGGTAGGGAAATTTGATGTTCTCTCGATATGCTAGTGCCAGAATTGCCTGCCCATCAAGATCAGACTAAGCAGTTACTGAAACGCAAAGTTCAAGAGTGTCAAGAGAGACATAAGAAAAGACATGGTCGTACGTCTCATGAAAGGAAACCCTTTCAATTAGGAGAAGCTGTTTTGTGAGACAACCAAAAAGTAAAGGAAAAGGTTTTTGGAAACCAGCAACAATTCTCAAAGTTCTAGGACAAAGATACTACATGGTCAGGTTTCCCACAGGCACTACTAGAAAAGTACACATGAACCATTTGTCGAGCAGAATCCTGTCTCCGAAAACATGTCATTCCTCGCCAGCTGATAACGCGATTGCGACCGATTCTGATTCGGATGATGATTCCATCGACACAGAGAAGTTACCTAGACGTAGCCAGAGAAGAACTAAAGGACAACCACCTAAACGTTTAGGAGAGTGGGTATAGAGCTTTACAAACAAGACTGTTTGAGTAGTTTAATTGTTTGTGGGGATGTTGTGGAGTTAGGTATTATACGGGACATGTGGTTTTGCCGGTAGTTGACTGCCTGAGGTGTTTGAGCTAACAAGATTATTGAGTTGTCACAGTAAGAACCGTTGTACAAATACCGGCGGGTTGGGTCCATTGATGGGAAGGATGCTCGGTAGTCTAGCAGCTCCTCTCTTAGGTAAACTATTTGGGGCCGGCTTCCCGGCAATGCTGGCGCTGGATTGAGGCTGCCTGGTATCACCGTCGAAGGATCACCTGGTGTTAAGAAAGAAGACGCGGAAAAGGTGTAACTCTTCCTGGAAACCGCTGACCAATATACAGATCGATAAGATATTGAGAGATCTCGATGTAGCTCCACTATAAAGGAACCTATAGCAAAGACACCATACCAGCGAATCTAAAAACAAAGAATGCCTCGTAATCAATCTGGAAGGTTAATTTGATGGTAATGGTACCCATTGGGTGGCAGTATAATAGGGGACGAGACGTAGAATATTTTGATAGTTTCGGTATGCAACTTCCGAGTGTGGTGTATCACTATATGCAGAAGATTGGAAAAGGTATCGTGTATACTTCCAGTATGGTACAGGATATCAATAGCGTCCTGTGTGGTTATTGTTGTATCTACTATATAGTCCTCCGTTAGCAAGGGCGTTTTATGCGTAATATTCTTCGTGATTTCACCCCAGGAACCGTCATCGGAAACGAACGACGAGTAGGAAGTTCTTTTGTAGACGTATATATAACACCATGTTGTCGTACTGTGTGAGGTGTAGAAGAAAAACTCCAGAAGTGAATTCCACCGACGTAAAGACAAAGAACAACAAAATAGCCATGAAATCTGTATGTCCTGTATGTGGAGCCAAGAAATCCAGAATCATATCCATGAATGAAGCCAAAAAGAGAGGGTTTCTGGGATTGATAAAAAGTCTCTTCGGTTTGGGCGCCAGCGCTGGCGCTAGTCTGAGGTTGCCCGGTGTCATAGGGAATTTGGCATTCCCGGAAATTTGGTATCCCAGAGTCATATTCACTAGGGAATTTGGTATCCCTTCGGGACATTTTGCATCCCCCAACCCTATATCCTAGGGAATTTGGAATCCCAAGAAATTTGGCGTCCCGAGTCGCATTTCCTAGGGAGTTTGGCATGCCCGAGCGGTATTTTCTAGAGAATTTGACATCCCAAGCCGTATTTCCTAGATATTTTGACATCCCCAAGCCATATTTCCTAGGGAATTTGGCATCCCCGAGCAGTATCTAATAGGGAATTTGGTATCCTCGAGCAGTATTTCCTAGGGAATTTGACATCCCCCTAGCAGTATTCTCTAAGAAATTTGGTATCCCCGAGCCATATTTCCTAGGGAATTTGGCATCCCCCTAGCAGTATTCTCTAAGGAATTTGGCATCCCCGAGCCATATTTCCTAGGGAATTTGGCATCCCCGAGCAGTATTTCATAGGGAATTTGGCATCACCGAGCCATATTTCCTAGGGAATTGGCATCCCCGAGCAGTATTTCCTAGGGAATTTGGCGTCCCCCGAGCAGTATTTTCTAAGGAATTTGGCATCCCCGAGACATATCTCCTAGGGAATTTGGCATCCCCAACCAGTATTTCCTAGGGAATTTGGCATCTCTCGAGCCGCATAATTTAGAGAATTTGACATTCCTGCGCCGTACTTATTATGAGAATTTCGCACATCTAAAAATGTGAAATTCTAAACTCTTTTACAGTCTGCGTTTTTGTGCTAAATTTCTAACAAATTGACATGTTACAAATTGCGTGTTTGTTGTCTAATTAAATTTGCAACTGAAAACATCTACTTTAGTTAACTTCGTTAAAGCAAGTGACTCTATATTGTCTACTGTAGTTACAGCATTCTTACAAACAGTTGTCACAGCGCAATTTGTCACTTTGTTGTGGTAGATCATGTTGAAGACAACCAACGTGAAACCAGTGCTTACAATTTTGACATCGCACGGTATCATCGCATTCTTCTGGCATCAAACAGTTGCGGCAAATTTCTATGTAAGTACGGCGAAGTCTAGGAGTGCGTCTAGCAGTTGTTTGGGCGCATTGCGGAAAACCTGTTATTTTCTTCTGATGCAAGCATTTGTACAGATGCTCCCTCATTCGTGGTTGGTCGAATTTCAGGCTTGCTACATCATCTTATAGAGCTAAATGTACAGCAAATCCAATAGCAAACACACCACAGTCAAAGCTTCCCCTGTGCTATTGAACATACGGCAATTCAATGTTTTAGCAAATGGGACCATATTCATCTTCATCGTTTTCGTTGCTTTGATCCATTACTACAGTCTTAGGCTGTGTCTCCACTTTTTGCTCTTTAAACATGTTTAACGTTAAACACATTTAGACTCTATACGTGTTTAGTAGACAGCGTCTCCACTTGTCCATTTATTCTGGGCTATCAAAAGAATTATCCATGACTTGTATCGCGCGAATTCGTTTCTTGTGCACCAGATAGTCGGGAATCGTCTTCTGGTCGTCTGAAAAACAATTAGAGACATGAGTCTCTGTCTTACCCGAAATCGTTTTCTCCAGACTCTCTGCATCAGTCTACGCACTCTCTGACATTGCCTAGTTTGGTCTTCTTCCAATAGTCTCCAAAGATACAGAAAGAACAGCGCGAAAGAATTAACATCATCGTCGTGGAACGCGCGTTTTATCATGTGACCGTTAAACCTAAACCACTTTCGTTAAACTACCTCCTACTCATGTTTAGCAAAAGCTGTTTAGGTTTACAGTTAAACCTGTTTAACGCTAGTGGAGACGCGATTATTCTTAAACATGTTTAGACTTAAACAGATTGTAAACATGTTTTAAGCCCTAGTGGAGATGCGCCCTTATATATTACTGCGAGTTGACGACAAAGAGACGAACTGAGTTGACTCCATTGTGTGTTCAGAGTTACAATTGATTAGCTGTCCAGGGCTAT
Organism: Corticium candelabrum; assembly: GCF_963422355.1. Taxonomy (NCBI): domain Eukaryota; kingdom Metazoa; phylum Porifera; class Homoscleromorpha; order Homosclerophorida; family Plakinidae; genus Corticium; species Corticium candelabrum. The sequence goes on along the minus strand of NC_085092.1, from coordinate 904,560 downwards.
GCATGGCTATATATATATATATATATATATATATATATATATATATATATATATATATATATATATATATGCGTTGGGTCATAATGCATCATGTAGCTAAACGATCAGTCGGCTGACGAACTACCCGTGAACTTTCAATGAGTCATAGCGAGGCGACGATATACAGTCATGTGCCAGTGCAACAGAGTCCACGACCTCATGGTGATGTCATTCTAATACCAGACACCATTTAACGTAAATGATGACGCAAAGATCAACATACAGCCTACGCACAGCCGGCAGACGTCACTTCTTCCACCTAGACTTGCTACAGTTCAGACCGTGTAATATGCTTCAGAGGCGTCGGAAGCAAATTTAAAGTGGTCCGGCCTAACGCGCGCTAGGTGGGCGTGATCATATAACGGTTAACGCACGCTAAACATTTCTCTAAAAGCTTGAATACCATACAGAGAACGCAAGATTAACACTTAGTAACTACTAGAACAACATGTGTCAAACCTTACAAGGCTATTTCTGTACGTAAATCTACTACATTGAGCCAAAAATGTTTCTTCTGTGTTCTGATTCCCTACAGAAATCATCTATGCATAGTTCTAGATCAAGACTATCACATGCTTCTTTGTGCACATGCAACATTAAAAGGTGATTTAACCTTGCCTGTGTCATAGTGCACCGAAGGTATGTTTTAACAATGCGGAGAGCTGAGAACGTTCTTTCACTAGTTGCATTTGTTGCAGGAGCAACAAGGATCAAGCGTATAAGTTTGACCACCTCAGACAACAGCAGTTGGCCGGGTTTCCCTAGTGACTTAACATAGTCCACAACATCCATCAGGGCTGGTGTGACTGCCGTTTCTCTAAAGTGAGAATACAGTATCAATAGCTGCGTCTGGAGGATATTGCTGTCAAAGTCTGTGCAGTACAACTCCTGTATGCTAGACAGGTCATCCGTATAGCTCTCTCCAGCAGCACCCTTCAGAAGTGTGCATTCAAGCTTGCTGTATATCTTATAGTGTGGCTGGTCAAATCTGCTTTTGATAGACTGAATTGCCATATCGAAAGCGGAAAAATACATAACCCGGTAATGATCTTCTATACATGTTGCGAAGTGTCCCGAACTTCCTTCATCATATCGGCAAGGACGCTTCCTTTTCCGAGGAAGGGAAGGCTCTGCAACATCTTCTTTGCTTTGTTTCTCTATCAACTTTTCCCAGAAATTTGAGAATTCAGCTTCTGTACGCATTAGTGCAAGAGATTTGATGGTAAGTTCTGCTAACACTTGACCTTGTGCAGCAGACATCTTCTTGTGCTGAAGAGCTTTGCTCAGATTGTCAACCAACTTCAAGACTTTTTCTCCTAATGCTACTCCAAAGAGAAAGTCAAATGAAGAAAACTGAGCAGCAACACCAGTACACCGAGCAGACATCTCTGGGTCTCGTTTTGCCATATCTGCAAAACTGTCTAAGCTGGATTGGATGACCGAAAAGTTTTGCATAACACTCTGTAGAGAAGCTGCTCGAACGGTCCATCTCGTAGGGCATAGTGTCCTAAATCCAGGGTCTTGAGGAGCCATCTCAGCTTGAAGTCGCTTGTACTCAGACTTTCTTTTTGCTGAGTACTTGAGAAGTTTTGACAGTTCAAATGTTGTGTCAAGGGCATATTTGATAGGGATTATGTCTTTGATGGTGTCTTGGCAGGCTAAATTGAGGCTATGACCATAGCAGTGAGTGAACAATGCTCGTGGTTCATCTTGAGTGAGTTGAGCAGCAACTCCTGATAGACATCCTTTCATCACAGCTGCACCATCATAGCACTGACCACGACAGTTGGTCAGACTAAGGTTCATACGAACAAGAACATCCCTGATAATTGCTACAATGGACTTAGCATCAGTTGAAGCAGTGATGTGCAGCCCAATAAAATCCTCATGAGGCTCTAGGTCTTCATCCACCCATCGTAGAACTATTACAACCTGCTCCTGGGTACTTGCGTCAGTGGTTTCGTCTACCATAATGGTGTATGGTGTGCCTTCAAGTTTGGCTGAGACATCTCGAAGAATTCGAAGTGACATCACCTTCAGCAGCTCATTCTGTATGTCTGCACTTGTGTAATTATTTGTCTTTTTCTGCAACCAATCGGAGAGATCTGTAGAAAGCTCACAAAAAAGACGAAGGAGCTGTGACAAATTGCTATCAATCTCTTTGGTGAGGGCGGAACCGCGGAGGGCAATACCTTGACGTGCCAGGAACCTCAGCGCTCTGAGAATGCGAAGGAGGCTGGCCCGGTTTCTCTTTCTGTCTTCAACCAATCGAGTTGTTAGTAGTTCACCAACGTGCTTTGTTGTGGCAGGTAGCGTGATCAGTGACTCAACCGCTTCTCTGTGGCAGTCTGATTTCGCGTGTGAACGAAATAAGCGGGTGGCATCATTCCAGTTTTGAACTCCGCGATAGATGAATGCCTGCTCAGCAGTCTTGCATTTCAGCTTGCCAGACTTCGCAGCCTTCACACAGACGTGACAGAACACTTTCTCAACGGAGTCGTGCCAATGAAGCCAAGGCCAGTTGTCGAACCAAGCAGCTTGAAATGATCTTGATTTTGGGGCTTTTTTCCCAAACGAAACTTTTGGAAATGAAGCACGGCGAGGCTGACAGGGCTGATCACCGACATCTGGAATCCCGTCAATCTGCATATATAGCACACGGAAATGGTTAGCGTGCGCTCTATCTACCGCTGCCGTGTCCTCGCGTTGCCAGCCTCATCTTTGTGACTGAGCGTAAATTCATAAATTACCGCCTGAAAATCTAGCTGTACAGAATGCTAACGTAACTAGAAATATATTACTTATTTAATTAGTTAACCCTAAACCGGAAGTATACGCTAATGGCCGACTGGCAAAAGTCCATTTTTCGAAAAGTGGTACGGCCATGGCCGTGCGGCCGACCCCCTTCTGACGCCCCTGTGCTTCTCTCGGTTTCTGCAACACTTCTTAGAATGGTAGAACTCATTGAAAATGATGAGAGACAATCCAGACGTAGACACAGCTAGACGGCACTGCAATTATCTTGTACGAGAACTTGTGCATGGCATGGGCTAGTCGGTGTTTCGTACTAAAAACAATGACATCACCAAAAGTTCGTGAACTCTGCAGCATAGTGGCACGTGATCGTCTAGCATCATCGCACAATTACTTCTTGGAAGTCAAATGATCATCTAGCATCGTCGCACAATTTCTTCTTGGAAGTGCACCTGTAGTTCGTCGGCCGACTGATCATTTACTTACATGATGGATAGAGGATACCAAATTCCCCAAGGGATGCCAAGAGGGGTGCCTCAGACCCTCAGAGAATATGGCTCGGGGATACCAAATTCCCTAGTGAATACGGCTTGAGGGTGCAACAAACAGGAGATGTCAAATTTCCTATGACACCAGCATACACCAAGGTTTGTCATACAATTCCTTTTGGATCTTCTCTTTGATCTCCTCTTTGATTTCCTCTTCCTGCTTGGGTTTATACGACGCTTTCTCAATATCCATATCTTTTGTCGGGAGATCTAGAACGCGCAATGCCGAGCCGAGTGCCTCAGCACCGATTCTATCATCTTCGCGTAGTTGTAACAGGTACTTCAACATCTTCGATGCCAAACCTGCAATGCATAGTTGAGTGCCCTACCACCGATATGCTCCTTGTCGTATAGTTGTAAGAGGTATTTGAGCTTCTTGGTGGGTGGATTCAAAACGCGGAATGCACCGTCGAGCGCAACCGCACTGATATCACCTTTGTCGTACAAACTCAAGAGGTATTCGATTTGCTTTATGGCTATATAAACGGTTATATGAAAATTTTGCGCCTTTTTAAAGAAAACAGTTATGAAAATAATATAACTTATAGATATAAGATGTTGTGTACGTGCAAAGCAGGCGATTGGTACGGCATCGGCACTTGTTGCGAACCTCGAGAGGTCATCCAGTGTCCTCATTGCAGGACCACCATCCACTACGACGACGAGTGTTGGTATTGCGTCCTCCATCTTCCGACGAAATTAGTATAGCTCGATCCCATATCTAAAAAATTTGATTGTGGTGCGAAAGTTAAAAATGTGTACGAATGTGAATACGAATGTGTGGGATGTGGTAGCATCTATGACGTAAAACCCCCGAAAGCGGGTCAAACACCCACTACCTCCAAAGTTCTAGATACAAAATCAAATACCACCTCAAAAATAATTGAAACACTGCGATCTTACCAAAGATCAAAGCGGACGGTCGCGATAAGAATTCGACAGATAGAGACTGTATGGTATAGGTTCCACCAAGTAAAACTCATCAAATTTGTTTTTATTCTATTCAAGATATTTGCTCGCATGGGGCTTCCAGAGCAAGCCTAACCATGTACAGCCACCGCCCAAAAGACTCTAATCATCTACGAGAATCTATGGAACACTATCGAAGATCTCATCCAAGGGTGGTAAGGTCGTCTATAGGCACCCAACTGTTGAACGCAACGGGATACCCTTTCCATTTGACCGACGCTCGTCGACCCTTTCTCCGTATCACCTTCTCGATGCAAAACACGTCTTGGAAATTCTTTTGTAATTCTGGCTCGTAGAAGGAACCCTCTATAATCTCTCCATTGCAGTCTTTGACCTAGTAAGTCACCGGATTGTGTTCTGTATTTCGACGACCTCGAACACTTCTTTGGTTCAATTGGGTATGTATCCTTTTTCGAAGGTCGTCTTCTTTTTAGCAATTTAAACACGATCACCGACTTTAAATTATGAGTGTTTTACGGATACTCCGTCTCCATACAGATGATTCCAAAAATGAGGGGTTCGTTTTTTTCTGGCCCTTGTGGGCGTCATTCGTATAGATCTGTGAAGTGAGGTATTGTATTGCTTCAACAGGGTACCAAAACGGCAATATAGATATACGTGTCGTTGGCTGATAAATACTTCCACATTCTCGTTTTCAGAGTTTGATTAAATCTTTCTACTACCACCGCTTTACCCTCGCTGTAGGTCAAATACCTGTGAATATCGTTTTCCTTTAACCAGCGATCCATAGTCTTATTGTAAAGCTCACCACCACGCTCTACCCACAAGTTCCTAGACCTCTCGTTAATCGTATCAAAAGCTTCTACGATGAATTTACCCGTTTTATCCTGTAGAGGAATCAAACACGCGTACTTGAAACACATCGATGACGTGAAGAAGATGTTTGACTCCGTCGTTGTATTTTGAGAAAGACTGCATATCGAATAAATCTGTAGACCACGTATCGTCCTCACCTCCCACCCTGTCACGTCTTGTCGGAAATCGACATTGATATGTTTTGTTTATGGAGTTCTTCGGCTAGTTCGTCTGTCTACACTAAAAAATTTTCTTAACTCCACCGACAGTGCCGGTGTCATAGGGAGTTTGGCATCACCAGTTGGAACGTCCGGTAGAGCAGTCGGCGTCGATTTGAGCGAAAGTAGAATTAAAGTTGCTAGGGAAGAGTTAGCAAGAGAGATAATGACTTTCCTCACGTTCAATTTCTGGAAGGAAGCGTCAAAGAAGCCATGGCATGGGGTCCGTTTAATGCAATCTTTAGCAACTATGTGTTTCATTGGTTTGAGCGAAGTGAACGTCTATCCATCATGCAAGACATTTATGAGAGTCTGACACCTGGCGGACGCCTTGTGTTTTGTTGTTTACCTCCACAGACTCAACACAAATTTATTGAAGCAGACATCTTTGCTCTTGCCATGCCTGGTAGAGATTATGAATCAACACTGGGCTTGAAATATGATTCGTCGGCTGTTTGGTCGCAGGTTTGTACACAAGCTGGATTTAGCGTCGAGGTTTGTGAGGAGTATGATGATGAGAAGAGATCTCCCAGCCTGCCAGCATTTCTGAGAGATCTAGAAGCAAGTGTTCCAAATTTCAAGCTTCACTCGCTCAAACAGGAAGACTTTGATTTCTTGAAGAAACAATATGGATATGGATATGGTAAAGAGGTTGTATATGATTTTAAGGAGCTCGTTATTTTGGCAAAGAAGTATCCGGCCCAAGACTAAGGAAACACTTTTCGTCCTTATTATAGATCACAATTTGTAGCCTCGTACCAGACCCTCTCGCGCCGTCGTCGTGCCGGGCGTTGTCGTGTTACACGGGAACCGGGCAAGACGGTCTGGTAGGAGGCTAACAATTTACATTATGAATGGATAGAAAGCGCGCACATAGGATAAAATTTGCAATTGAATTGTAGTTTGTTTCTGTGTGCGTGCGTGCGCGCGCGTGTGTGTATGGCGTGTGGTGCGAAAGCTCAATTGGCTAGAGAGTCATCTTAAGGAGTGTTCACAACCGGGACCTTGAAGGATCACAAATTCAAGTCACAGTGATGGTGAGTTATGTTATAATTTCCTTAAGCAAAAAACTAACACACATTTGCTTCTCTCGACTCAGGGGTATAAATGAGTACCTGATCATTGACTGGGTTCCTAAGCGACACCAGCTTTGACGTGACATCGGCCACTAGGGTCCCGGTGAGACTTCCGGTGCTCCCACCACAGTTGGCTTCACAAGTTGGTGCTCCTGCGAGTGCCTTGTCCGGCTCCAGCAGTTTGCTAGCGCAGGCCCAGAGTTCCCTGAGTAGCGCACAGGGCCCAGCTTAACAGCAGGGGGCGTGACCTCTGAAAGGGAGCTTCTGACATTTAGGATTCTTTAGGTGTGTGTATGAGTGTGCATCTGTTTTAATGAAACTGCGAGCTGATGTCCACTGGGCTGACCATTTTCATTTCTGCCTTACATACAAGTGCAATACTTACAGTGAAATCCACAGTCCATGTTAGCTGGTAGTCTGTCCTATTTCCTATTTTGACTTACAGGACATTGTTTGAGTCTGTTGGATTTTATGGGATGAAGCTAACTACTATGCATTGTGTCCGAAATTGTAAGTCATAATCTTTCTTAGGACTAAGGTCAGTTGTTGGTTGTAGAAAAAGCAAACATTGCTTGTAATAGAGATTCATTGTTGTTGTGACAAATTGGAACTGAAATGTGTCTTTAAGCAAATGTATATTGTTTAGTAATGCGAATTGCTCGCTCGGTAGTTTTTATAACTGCAACCGGAGGGAAACATGGCGCTTCTGCTTGATATGACTACGAATTAGGGAAGCTCTAGTCTCCCCGACCCCGACCCTGACTCTACATCAGTGTCCCCAATTGGAGGCTAACGACGTCACTGCCTCTACGCAGCCAAGGACCGATTGCATGGATTTGCTAGCGGGGTATCGAGTACACACTTGAGGTAAAGATTCGATCACTTTGGACGAAGCCATCACCATCAACCGAGCTATCGTCATCGTCTCAGGCGTTGGACACAAACTCATCGTGCTGCCGTACTCCAAATGGGGTACAACTAATCAGGCAGTCCGAGGGATGACCTCTGCAGCAATCGGCGGTCGTGAAACATCGTGCGGTTGTGTCTCGACTGACGAATACCAACCTCGACGACGGGCTATGCATGGGTTGGACTGCGTGCAAGGAATTTAAGGGTCACCAACACATCGTGCGATTGTTCCACGAGATCGATGGAAGGTATAGACCCTCATAACGGAGCATTAGCCTCGGAGTCGAAAACCGTTACGACCACATCGTACGGCTATGCATCACCAGTGCCCATCTTTCCTTGACGGCGGTCATCCCGTCGAGTTGTTGTTTTTACTGTGCCCGATACCGTTTTACCACGACCGAGTTTTCCGCAACTGAGACTTTTGTCAATCTGGAACCAGCAGTCAACAAGTTTGTGTTCCATGCAGGTTACCACATGCAGCGATAACAACAACCTAAATTGTTGTCAATTTGTGTGTTCACAGAGAGTGCGTTCTCTGGTCTGGAAGTTCGAGGCTAAACTTCGGTCTTCATGTACTGAAATGGACTCAATGAGGTATCTTTGGTCCACTTTGCCTTAGTTCCGTGGTATTTCTTTCGGCATTTTGTTGTATCGATGCCTATGCTATTCGTGCTCCTTTGCAAAGGTCTGGTCCTTCTAAATTAAATAACGTCATTGTATTCAATTGTTTCTAATCTGTCTCGTAACATGTCGTTCAGTACTACATGCCGAATGCGGAATACTCGCTTAACCTTTACTGCTCAGCCGTGAAATCAGCGATAGACTCTCTTTCCTGGCGTGTTCCGGTTGTGATGGCTGTGGACTACAAATTGTTCTTTCGACGTCTTAGTAATCGTCGAAAGTTTGCAAGGTTTGGGAGTCAAACATTACAACCTTTGCGCAACTTCATTGCATTGGGAGTTTATATATATATATATATATATATATATATATATATATATATATATATATATATATGTATGTATACGTATATATATATATATATATATATATATATATTAATTTTTTTATATTTTACCCACTAACAGTGGGCAAACAACAACACACACACACACACACACACACACACACACACACACACAGAGTTCAATTCTATAGAGTAAACGGGTGCTTATGTGCCAAAGTTTTTTCCTATACTTTTTAAGGACACAAGCTGCATAGAATAGAACGTCAGCTGTAGCTACTGCTTTGTGTAGAGTGGTCACCTCTAGCGTGCTGTATAGACTCTCTAAATTTCTACAGTCTATACCATAAATGCCTATAAATGTCACTGAGATAAAATAGTAGTATTTAGTAGCGTATACGTTTTTATGTATTCTGTCAATAACATAAATTTTATTAAAAACCTTTAAACTATTAATTAAGGATGTTGATAAACTGTAAGACAATAGAATTCTATGTATTAATGAATATATGCAAGAAAATCGCGTATTACATGAAATATTTTGCTGCTTGGAAAGTTTTGTTTGTCGTAGTGTCATGGCCCGAGTGAACTGTTGTTGATGCATTGTTTGCCCGGAGATAATTATAACGTGCGTGTGTGTGATTTTCGCTAGAGCGATACCTCTCCCAGAGTTACCCTTAGCATGTTCGCTTTACCACGGAGATTGATTCAATTACACCAAGACCGAGTCTCGTGCAGAATGCATTCATTCATAGGCTGTATGCCTACACGTTTCGAGTATGTTGTAGAAGCAGTGCCAGTATGTCTCTGATTATGTATATTGGGATTTACGTAGCCGGAAGCATATAGGCGGAAAGGATCTGGCTACGCGAGACTAGGTTTAGTGTAATTCTAATAATTGGCTTACATAATCTTAGATGTATGCTGGTTATTGTCAATTTGTCTGTATATTCCGGTTTCTTTCTATCTGTGCATACAGGACGCAACGTACGTCCATGGAACTCCTCTGTGGAGGCAAACTTTGAGAACAACGGTTTGTTAATTAGAACTTCTTAGACAGTCTTATAGTGGCACTGTTTATCGTCGTCCATCTCTAATATATATAAACACCCAACGCCTCACCTTTCTATAGAATCTGGGAGCTAGCGTCGACCGATTACTTTCGTATACATTTCCGATGGAGAACACAGCCGAAACACTAGTATCCCTGCATGAGCCAGTTGACCAATTCACTAAACCACCACGGCTGCATGCTACCAAGGGGTGGCTGTGAACAATAGCAATGGTGAATCTAGGGTAGGGGTTGTGGGGGTTGCAACCCCCCTTTAGTTGGCCTCGGAGTTAAAGCACAAGGTCTTGATACCGCATTGTGCTCATTTCCAGAATTTAATTTAAAAAATAACTAAGCAGATTCTTGACGAAGTGAGACATCTGGCAGCGAAACTCCAGACTCGTGACCAGGATATCTTTGTTGCGTAAGGAATGGTTCACTCAGTACGTAACTGAAAGAATGAAGGCAACAAGGCAGGATATACACAACCTCTTTGACATCTGGTATCAAGACATTCTGCGACTCGCAGACAGGATTGGATCCGTTGAATCTGTTCCAAGAAAAATGAACTTACAGCGAAACCGGAGCAATACACCTACCAGCAGTCGGAGTCCGATTGAGCACTACAAACGATCTGTTGCGATACCCGGCCCTCCTAGACTTCCTGCTTCTTCAGATGCACGAACGATCTAATGGTGAGCAAGATAATGTCCGAGCATTGTTGTGTCTAGTGCTTACCCTTCTGGTTCGTTCCGACGTTGACCCAATGAAAAGCCGAACTTCCATTCCCGAAGTCTCTAGGAGGTGAAGTGAGAAGATGGCAGTCAGTATGGCAAAGTAAATACCAGGAAATGCAAGAAGCAAAGAAAAGAGAGCAAGAGTTCAAAAGGCCATACCCAACAATTAATTAACCTTCTCCTGGCCTTGGGAGCCTGTGACTCTCGGTTGTACCCGAATGTTCATCGTCTGCTATTGATAGCATGTACACTGCCTATCACAAGTGCAGAAGCAGAAAGGTCATTTTCTCTACTGAGGAGACTGAAGACTTAATTAAGCAAGATCTACTATGGCAGAGGAGCGTCTTGCAAACCTATCAGTTATCGCCATGCATTACAAAGACCGGATACCAGCCGACGAAGTTTGTACAAAATCATCCACGAAGATTGTTCATACAGTCTTTGCTTGACAGAGACATAGTTGCACCGTAGCTTACTTAACATTATTTAGCAGTAGTCTATGCATGATGCAGTTAGATTCTGTTAGACAGTTTTGATGATTTAGGAAGTTTATAACATGACACATTGCTAGAGATATGTTGCCATAGTTGTTGCCATTTACTTTAGCTAAGCTGTAAGAAGCCTGGGCCATTTGCACCTCTAACAATACAGATGCGTTGACTGAAGTAGGCGTGGTCTATCAAACCTTGCAATCCCCTCTTTTCAAAAATCTTGGATCCGCGCCTGAATAGTGAGACAATAACACAACGTAGCGACTTACCGTGAGCCATTTTCAGATCACTACAGTACTTGCCGGTAACCTTCCTCAGTCTGACTCAAGGTACTTGTCCGCGCGTAAAACAGTCACTACACTAATAAATGGATGTAAATGAGATACAATTAGTTTAGCTAACAATACCATTGGGTTGATAAATAGTGAATCTGGACAAGACCGGGCTATATACACTGTACACACAGTAGAGTCATTCAAGAGTATTACTAATCAGAAGCAGTGATTTCGTTACGGTTAAAGTATAAGCGCCATAAATGCTAATTAAATGCAAACATGTTTCAGTAAGAGTCAAAGCATACATCACAAATCAACGTATACATGAAAATGTAGTATATCATGAATCGTTCGTTTGCTTCCAGTTGTTTGATTAAAAGTAGAGACAGACAACAATAGCTATAAAATTGACCATCAAAGCTGTTACTGATTGCACATAAGACCCAACAAAGGCTCGCGCAGCGCATCATTTGATTCATCCATTATCTGATCTTTATCAAGTGATATAGACCGGTTGGATTTGCCGCCATTAGTCATGTTTAAAGGCTGCATTTCCAGGGAACCACTATCAGTGTTATGACTGGATTTATTCCCATGTGGGGTTTTGCTTTTCCGTTCTTCGTTTCCCCCTTTCTTTCCATATCTCTGCCAAGCATAGAAAAGGAACCAAAAACAAGCGGCAACATAAGGAACAAGAAACAGAGTTTCTGTAATGTAGGATGGCACAGGGGTGCGAAATGTGTGCATCTGCAGTGCATTCACAACAACAAGATTGAAAAGAAGACATGTCTCCACAATATTGTCACGAATACAAAAGTAAGGCTGAAGCTGACCGTGAAATGAAAGAAAAGCAGAAATGAAAATAATCATCAGTGTCTGATGGAGATGTGGTTCACCAGAAAAGCAATGAATAACAATTAGCAGAAGCCTTCGACCAAAATTCCAACCTTCTCCCCACCAATACTGCCCTTTGAAAGCTTGAAGACTGATGTCAGATACTGGTTTGAGTTTGGTAATCCAAGGCAAACCAAATGCTACAAAGAAAGGAAATGGAATAACGTAGAAAATTGCAATAATGATAGCAGTAATGGCAAATTTAGTATGTTGACCATTAAAACATCTAACGGTAGCATCTCCATACCAGTAGTAATCATCTCCATCTTCTAATGGCACACATTGCAAAAGAATAAATGTTGTGTATGATATACTAACATAAGTCAATGTCAATAAACTCCAAAATGCACGAAGCACAGGAATTCGTGCCATAAGAGGAAACTTTCGAGCCAAGATGACAAAGATAGCCATACAGACAAAGATGCACGTTGGCATAAAGTACTGGAGCACAGTACTGTGAAGTGGTGTCATGTTCTCCCACATACATATACCCTCCCGGATGTTCAAGTTGGCAATGCCAGCAAAGTAAGCAACCCATTTCTGAGAGAGAATTCCACCCGGCGCAACTGCATTTAGTGTAAATCCAACCATCTGGAAGTAAAACACGAATGAGCGGAGTACACCAGAAGCCACATCTAAGTCTACAAAGACTGCAGCGACCACTACAAAGGCTGAGACTAATCCCAGTAAAGGAAGCTCCCACTTGTATTCATTCTTACAGTTAGGTTCACATTTAGAATAGAGTGAACCAAATGTTGCACTGTAGTTTTCAGCACATTTTCCACAGAGAGTTCCATCACGTCCTTTAGTACATTGTGTATCTGGTCGAACACGTGGATCAAACCAACAGCTGTCACTATGGCAAGAGCAATAACCAACCGGGCAACTGTATGATACAAGAGGTCCATTGTTAGTAATGTGACCAATCCAAAATCCAGCTTGCACTCTTACTTCACCATAGTATCGACATTCCATGATATGATTGTGTTTGCCTTTACCAATATCACACTTGCAGGTTCGAGACTTTGAATCATATCGAAAACCAGCAAAGCAATTGATTAGCCTGACAATGAAGACCTGCTGGAAGGATGACATTTGAGGTCTAACTAAAATTTCTGCTGTTGTGTTTGGAGAACCGGCAATGTGTAAGCTCGCCCAATCAACACCAGCTGTAAATTGGAATTCCTGATTTTGACCTTCTGGATGAGTTAACAGGTGGTGATAACGTGAAATATTAATGTTTGTAGTATTTGTTCTGACTATTACTGCTCCAGAAACATCATAAGCAAAAGAATCGTGTCCCCTAGCTTTCAGAATATATGAAATACCAGGGGTAATACAATAGACATTTCTATTATCAGAACATCGAGTGTCACTGTTCAACAGATGATGTTCGGTTTTGTGGTCTATCGTGTCAGCTTCCAGTGTAGCATTGATTGTAGACATTTGGGACCTAATATCGTTGGGCTGATTGTTGACATACAAAAAGCTAGATGATCTGAGTGCATGTGTAAGGTTCAGCCCACTGCTTTGTTGCCATGCACAAACGTCCAATGAATATGCATAGATAGCTCCACCTCTACCAACTATATCTGCTTTGCTGTTGACAAACTTGATTGTTGCATTCAGTTGTTCTTCGTTATAATGAATTCTTGAGTAGTCAGCATCAAAACTGAATGGGTTTATGAAACAGCGATGATTCCGTGCAGTAGGGCCAAGCAAATGCCATTCTTTGGAGACAACATTATTGTTCACAAACAGAGCACCACCACTATATGCAGTGTTGTTTTCAAAACTTAGTGTTGCACCTTTGTGGACACGAATTGCAGATCGTTCATGCAAGTGTATTGCCCCACCATGGAGACCATGATTTTCAGAAAATGTGACTGAATCAGATACAATCACCCAAGAATGTCCAAGAATTAGAAATGCAGATCCATTATTGGATTTCACTTTTGTCACGCCTGTTAGAGATACGTCCACATAAAAAGCAACTAACGCACTACCTTGCCCACCTGTCAACACTTTGTTTCCAACAAACAATGTGCCATGGCATTTTGTTGGCATTGGCCATTTTTCTGTCTTCATGATATTATTCAATGAAAGTGCACCACCTTGTTTAGCCAAATTGTTTGTAAAGTTTGATTTTGCTATTGCAACTTGAATTTCAGTAGAATAGTCAGCCAGGAAAACTGCAATTGCAGCTCCTAGGGTTGCGTAATTTGAATCTAACAAGGAATTGTTAATATTAATAGTACCTTTGCTTTTTCCAGACAGCAACAGTGCAATTGCTCCTCCATATCCTTCCCTTGTAATGTGCCCTTGATGCTCTACATAGCCATTACTCTGACTACGGCAGTTGGAAAAAACACAATCATCAATCAGAACACGAAAGTTATCAGGTGATGAGTCCACATTAATGTAGACACCAGCACCATTTACTGCAATGTTGTTGTCAAAGACTGATGACAAAATGGATACATTTACTGGATACCTGTACGTTGTGAGGTTTCCTAGGAGACAAATTCCTGTACCATTTCCAGCACAAATGTTTGTCTGTGTCATTCGTATGTCACTTAAATTCAAAAACTGACAAAATTCTATTGTGATTACGACTGCATATGAAGTCGATGGCAAATTGTGATCAAGAGAAATTTGGACTCCAACCGAAGTACTAGTAGCAGTTGATCCAATAAACTTACAATGGGATATTTCTACTGAATCGTAGACATTCTGTACTTCAATACCAATTCCTTTGTTTCCGAAAAATCTGCATGAATTTACCATCAGCTTCCTGCTGTTATTCACAGACACAACAGAGAAAGTCGGCAAACCGTTTTCTTGTGCAAAGCATCCGCTAAATGTCAAGTTTGTGATCACAAGACTGTCCAAACCATCGAAAACCAAAGCCGCACGAGCTGATTTTCCAATGCACGTTATGTTCGTCCGATCACGATCTTTACTCATCAAGGTCACATTCAGTTTGCCCAGAAACTTGGCCACGCCCATCAATGTGCCGTACTCCACCAAATGAACAGTTGGTGAGAAGACGACGTAACAGTGCACATCAGTAGAGTTGTCCACATCAATGGTTCTCATGTCTTCCATCGCGGACTTGAGACTGCTGCAAGGAGCCGTTTTGTTTCCGCAAGAAGACGGGCTAGATGATGTATCACGAACGTCGGCAGGTGAAATGTAGTAAACACGACTTACAACATCTCCTACAATCAGTGGAGAGAGAAAAAAGACGAAAACTAGGCGAAACGCATCATTTTGCCACATGTCTTGCATCCTACTCAGAGCCGTTATCTCGATCACTGCAAGTCTCGCGTATCAGACCTCTGGAGCCCGCCACTACAGTAGTATGCAAATTACATTTCGAACATCAATTATTGCACTGCCTCAGACGTTACTACTACTATAATTATTAGGTTACCAGTTTATAAACCTCGTCTTCAAATAGACAGAAAAGTTATCATCGACTTAGATATTTGGTCACGTGCAGTTTTGCTTTCAGAGCGACACAACCCTGATAGATCAGCAAGGAACGGACTGCTGACCGTCACAGATTGAGAACCCAGCTATGCTCTAGATACCGTATCAGTTGAGGACAGTGTGTTAGCAGGGAGGAAAGTTGTATAGTTTTTATAGAATTGGGAAAGTGCTAGAGTGATTCAAATGAAAGAGTGGCAATTTGCTTAGTTAAGTTAAGTTTTTTCAGCCATCTCATGCTGTGACGATTCCTTGTTCTATCATGTTAGCGAAGTTGTACACTGAGGTCCTGTAATCTATTTGCAACATTTAGCAATATATGAGTATAATGATATGTACACTCGTGAATAGAACACAAGCGCATACAGTATGTACATGTATATGTTATTATGATATTAGTCTTGCTGTATTGTCTCTTACATTGTAACAATATGTAATAATATTCTGATCCGGCCACTACTCCCCTCTCGATGTTTATGATTGCCTTTGACTGCATCAAGGTTCTATTGTCTCGGTTGAGCCTCTGATCGGCTGTGTATACGCATTGCTTTAGCTGATCTTGCTTTTCAACTGCTGCTTTGATTGATGCGAGCTATTGCAATAAATTGACAATTTATATCTCCAGCTTTGCGTATTCCGCCATCATGCAGCTTTGCTGTTTTCTCTTCTGTTTCAGACTGTTCTTCTGTGTAACGCGAGATACTCTCATTTGCTTCATTTATATTCAGAGGTTGTATACAGTGTCACAGCTAGCCAAGTGATTCATTTAATCGTCGGGTGATCTTTTTCGCGTTTCATCCATCCAGGATATTAATTCTTGCGGGAGATATCGAAGCTACATAATTTTCTTGACGTGCTCAATTATTCTGCTCGCCGCTCTTGTTTGAACTTGGGGTTTAGCGCAATCGTCTTTTACGGCGTTGGAATCCATACACACTGGAAATCGAGTGCAGACGGTAATCGATAAGAGCGGAGCCAAAGAGCACATTCCAAATGACGTCCCACGCGTCTGATTCTTCTTGAGTAAACCTTCCACTAGTTACGAAACCAAGACATTGATTGATTCTTTCGTGGCATTTGGCGCTAGCCAGACACTTGAGTATAGTTCCCTCGTGTCCAAGTTTCGTATCACCGACAGCAATTGAAGTTTTTGTTTATGATGTTGACATAATATTGACAATTATCTTTCTCAATGTTGACGGTACCATCGAGTTTGCTAAACTTCGTCTCGTTGACGGATTGGTCACATTCTGGAAAAGAGAACATCAGAAGCAAGAGTGACGACGTGCACACGTTGACGTTCCATCCCCCATTTTACCAATAAATACGACCGTTTGCTCGATATAGGAGCTATCCCACACACTGCATGCGTATAGCAAATCTAGAGTGTAAGCAATCGCAGACGTTAAGCACTTTCGCCACTTGCAGTACACTACCTCAAATTCTATTCTATGCGACTGAAAATGTGTTCTATTATACTTACATTCTTTCGCTGTGCACGAGATAAAGGTTAAGTAAGAATGTTGTCGACAAAACGTTGGACGAAATCTCACTTTTTCTCTACATAACGTTTCTGATAATATTATGCGGTTTCCTACAGATTTCGCCTGTTTCACTTGCTTCGTGAGTGACAAGACTAAGTATTCTATATATAAATATTAGCTTACAAGTGATTGATACACAAGCACGTGATATCCAAGTAATCGAAAAGTGTGCAACCCCCGCATATAACGCCTACTGAATAATCGCGTATGGTGATATTTGAATGGCAATTCTGTATCTACTTATGACGAGCTGTTCACCTCCATCGACGTCCGAACACAACGCACAACGCAAACACACATCTCGCTACATCTCGCTAGACAGAAAAACGGTCAGATCGTGGGCGTCTTATAATTTATATTTATTGCTCAACTTATCCACGCTCTTGCGTTGTAAGATTTTTGTATACTCTTGACATACAACTGCGCATATGGCCGCCGTCCTATACGAAATCATCGCTCAGGGTTGTAGATTAATTAGTCCATCACACGTGATCAGTCTCTGTATGCAGTAATGGGAGGCAATCAATTAATAGTCACTTTTAACTTAAAAGGTTAGACGAGAAGCACAACATTTTTACAAAAGACCCGAAAATTGTGTGTGTTGATATACCGAATTCGATTGTATACGACTGTTTGTACGTCTAGTAAGCCCGCAAATGGTGCGAGTCCGTTGGTGTAGTAGGCGTAGCTATAAAGAATCTAGTTCAGGTGCAGGTACAGTATCATGTAATGCACATATACGTTTAAATTTACTACAGCTTCCTGCGGTTGTTTTAAAGACATGCACAACAGAGAAAGTTGGTGAAATGTGTTCTTGTGCAAATCATCCGGTAATTTCGGTAAATGTCAAGTTTGTGATCACCAGACTGTCCAACCCATCGAAAAGCGAAGGCTCATAATTTAACAATAATTAAGAAATTTAATTACGCAAACGTGTCAATTTATTAATTCACTTTGCCAATAAATCATGTTTAGTTATACCAAATTACTTCATATTGTCTATATCGTATAGCCACAGCTTTCTAGAAACACTTGTCACAGCACCGTTTGTGACTTGTAATAGTACAAGTAGAGATAACTCAACCAAACTAGATCGACGTGTGATCGCAGCGACAACCAGCATCCACGATGGATAAATTGTTTTCTTTGAAAGCAAACTGCTGTGAAATCGAAATGCCGTCTAGTGTTGCCAGTTCCTCCTGAAGACAGTGCAACGGCTTCTTTCGCCTGTCAACATCTTCACTACTATCGGTCTGCATGCATGCTACATAGCGCTCCCATGCACTACATTGTCATCAGTTTCAGTGTTGTCTGTAATTTCGCTTGCACATGCACTGCAATCAAATGGAGTCGTCTTCTTCTAATCGCAGTCTCTTTGCATTCCTTTGCTGTACTCGTTCGTACCTTTCTGTCGTCAATGAATGCCTTGACGGATACCGCAGTTTTTTACTAGGAACCTAATCCGGATTTATTTGGTCTTTCATTGCATGCAAGAAGATTTTACGCTTACGAAGTGATCGGAACAGACGCGTGTGTACTTCAAACTGACCTGTTTCAGGTCTTTTCTGTTGATAGCAGTGATCCACGCCCCTCGTCGCCGTTCCGTCAGATTTCGAAATTTCTCGTCTTTGACCGTCACAATCGTTGGCGAACAAACGAAACTAATGTCTCTGTCACGATCGACACGGTTGCCGTAACCCACAACAGCACAAAAGTTTTCATTGTGATATTAAAGTCCCAAATGTTCTCCAAGACGTGCGCACGTGCGTAGGTTCACGCCTACTGCAACCGGTCTATACACTTTACAGACTTGATAATACTGTAACTGTTGTAAACGTTTTTTCCAACAGATAGTTCCGGACTAGAGAAATTTCAGTTGCAAATTACAGGATCTTCGTTTTTCCAAACTCGAAAAAAAACAAGTCTTAACGTGACATTTATTCCAAGTAAGCAACGTAGACGTAGAGATCAATTAATTAAGGTATCGACCTCTACTAACTGATCGAGTACATACTGCATGGAGACGTACGTACTGCACATTCAGCCAGGTGTATCTGCTGTTTTGTTCAATGTAGGGAAGATCATCACTTACTTAGTTGGAACTAACAAATTTTTTATGAAATCTGCCAAGTATCCTGACATGGCGCCTGTCACTCTCTTCAGAACTTTCAGACAGTGGAACTTTACAATTGCAGTGTCCGTTGATTGCAGGAAGTATGATGCCATAAGTGAGACAAACTTTACTAAATTATTTATTAATGAATTTGGTTTTAAATAAATTGTAGGAAAAGTGGACATTAGTAAAACATACAATCTAGGAGGTCCTTTCGATTTTTATTCAAGATACACAATATGACAACTTTTGCCAGAATCTATTAGCTAGCTATGTGTTTTTTTGCAGATTGGTGTGCAGCTGACTTTTGTATTAAAACAACCGCAGGAAGCTGTAGTAAATTTAAACGTATATATGCATTACATGATACTGTACCTGCATCTGAACTAGATTCTTTATAGCTACGCCCACTACACCAACGGACTCGCACCATTTGCGGGCTTACTAGACGTACAAACAGTCGTATACAATCGAATTCGGTATATCTACACACACACTTTTCGGATCTTTTGTAAGAAGGTCGTGCTTCTCGTCTAACCCTTCATGTCAGAAGTGACTATTAAGTTAATTGATTGCCTCCCATTACTGCATACAGAGACTGATCACGTGTGATGGACTAATTAATCTACAACCCTGAGCGATGATTTCGTATAGGACGGTGGCCATATACGCAGTTGTATGTCAAGAGTATACAAAAATCTTACAACGCAAGAGCGTGGATAAGTTGTGCAATAAATATAAATTATAAGACGCCCACGATCTGACCGTTTTTCTGTCTAGCGAGATGTAGCGAGATGTGTGTTTGCGTCGTGCGTTGTCTTCGGACGTCGATGAAGGTGAACAGCTCGTCATAAGTAGATACAGAATTGCCATTCAAATATCAGCATAGGCGATTATTCATTAAGCGTTATATGCGGGGGTTGCACACTTTTCGATTACTTGGATATCACGTGCTTGTGTATCTATCACTTATAAGCTAATATTTATATATAGAATACTTACTCTTGTCACTCACGAAGCAAGTGAAGTAGGAGAAATCTGTAGGAAACTGCATCATATTATCAGAAACGTTATGCAGAGAGAAGTGAGATTTCGTCCAACGATTTGTCCACAACTTTCTTACTTAACCTTTATCTCGTGCACAGCGAAAGAATGTAAGTATAATAGAACACATTTTCAGTCGCATAGAATAGAATTTGAGATAGAGTGTGCTGCAAGTTAGAATCAGTAAACAGCTGGCGAAAGTGCTTAACGTCTGCGATTGCTTACACTCTAGAGCTGCTATACGCATGCAGTGTGTGGGATAGCTCCTATATCGAGCGAACGGTCGTGTTTATCGGTAAAACGGGGGATGGAACGTCAACGTGTGCATGTCGAAACTCTTGCTTCTCGTGTTCTCTTTTCCAGAATGTGACCAATTCGTCAGCGAGACGAAGTTTCGATGGTACCGTCAACATTGAGAAAGATAATTGTCAATATTATGTCAAAACCGTAAACAAAAACTTCAATTGCTGTCGGTGATAAAGACTTGGACACAAGGGAACTATAATCCACCGACTGGCTAGCGCCAAATGCCACAAAAGAATCAATTCCTTGGTTTCGTAACTAGTGGAAGGTTTACTCAAGAAGAATCAGACGCGTGGGATGTCGTTTGGAATGTGCTCTTTGACTCCGCTCTTATCGACTATCATCTGCACTCGATTTCCAAAGTTTATGGATTCCAACGCCGTAAAAGACGATTGCGCTAAACCCCAAGTTCAAACAAGAGCGGCACGCAGAATAATTGAGCACGTCAAGAAAATTGTAGCTTCAATGTCCCCCGCAAGAATTAATATCCTGAATGGATGAAACGCAAAAAAGATCACCCAACGCTTAAATAAATAATTTCGCTAAGCTGTGACACTGTATAAAACCTCTGAATATCAATGAAGTAAATGGGAGTATCTCGCGTTGCACAGAAGAACAGTCTGAAAACAGAAGAGAAAACAGCTAAGCTGCATGATGGCTGAATACGCAAATTTAAAGCCGGAGATATATTTGTGAATTTATTGCAGTAGATCTCATCAATCAAAGCAGCAGTTAAAAAGCAAGATCAGCTAGAGCAGTGTGTATACACAGTCGATCAGAGGCTCGCCCGAGACAATAGAGCCTTAATTGATGCAGTCAAAGGCAATCATAAACATCGAGTAGTGGCGGGATCAGATTATTATTACATATTGTAAAAGACAATACAGCAAGGCTAATATATATATATATATATATATATATATATATATATATATATGTGTGTGTGTGTGTGTGTGTGTGTGTGTGTGTGTGTGTGTATGTATGTATGTATGTATGTATGTATGTATGTATGTATGTATGTATGTATATATGGCCAGAGCAACATAAGAACACGCCGACATAACGCTTTATGCAATGTTCTTTTTCACGCTTTGCTTGTGGATAATGGCAACTGCCGTAAGGAACAACGCTGCAACACTGATACTTGTGCCAGACCGGGTGATATTTTTCATCCTGACTTTGAACAAGGCTGTACCACCTATTTTGATGTAATAGTCAGGAACACAATGCAACCGTCATACGTTACCCAAACAGCTTACAGTGCGGGAAATCCAGCTGCAGCTGGAGAAAGGGGAAAAGACCAACGTCGTGAAGCCAACGTCACATCAACTGGGAGTAGTTTCCACCCTCTTGTGTGCGAATCTCTTGGCCTGTGGTCACCACACAGTTTGGAAGTATTGAAGACCATCGCACGACGGCTATCTTTCAAAAGAAATTTGACAGTCAGCCAGGCAGTCAGTAACAGACATGAACAACTGTCGGTGAAACTCTGGCTATATAACGCCAAAATGATATTGCATAGACTGACTGGCTTTAGATTGTACAGACATGTGTTATTGGATAATGTGTGTTAGATACCCACGTAGCTGGGTTTAAAAAATACACACACACACACACACACACACACACACACACACACACACACACACACACACACACACACACACACACACACACACACACACACACACACACACACGCTGTATGTGCTTGTATTCTATTCACGAGTGTACATATCATTATACTCATATATTGCTAAATGTTACAAATAGATTACAGGACCGCAGTGTACAACTTCGCTAACATGATAGGACAAGGAATCGTCACAGCATCAGATGGCTGAAAAAACTTAACATAATTAAGCAAATTGCAACTCTTTCATCTGAATCGCTCTAGCACTTTCCCAATTCTATAAAAGCTATACAACTTTCCTCCCAGCTAACACACTGTCCTCAACTGATGAGGGATCTAGAGTATAGCTGGGTTCTCAATCTGTGACGGTCAGCAGTCCGTTCCTTGCTGATCTATCATTGTTGTGTCGCTCTGAAAGCAAAACAGCATGTGACCAACTATCTGAGTCGACGATAACTTTTCTGTCTATTTGAAGACGAGGTTTATAAACTGGTAACCTAATAGTTGTTGTAGTAGTAGTAGTAACGCCTGAGGCAGTGCAATAATTGATGTTCGAAATCTAATTTGCATGCTATAGTAGTGGCGGGCTCCAGAGGTCTGATACGCGAGACTTGCAGTGATCGAGATAACGGCTCTGAGTAGCATGCAAGACATGTGGCAAAATAATGCGTTTCGCCTAGTTTTCGTCTTTTTTCTCTCTCCATTAATCGTAGCAGATGTTGTAAGTCGTGTTTACTACATTTCACCTGCCGACGTTCATGATACATCATCTAGCCCGTCTTCTTGCGGAAACAGAACGGCTCCTTGCAGCAGTCTCAAGTCCGCGATGGAAGACATGAGAACGATTGATGTGGACAACTCTACTGATGTGCACTGTTACGTCGTCTTCTCACCAACTGTTCATTTCGTGGAGTACGGCACATTGATGGGCGTGGCCAAGTTTCAGGGCAAACTGAATGTGACCTTGATGAGTAAAGATCGTGATCGGACGAACATAACGTGCATTGGTAAATCAGCTCGTGCGGCTTTGGTTTTCGATGGTTTGGACAGCATCGTGATCACAAACTTGACATTTACCGGATGCTATGCACAAGAAAACGGTTTGCCGACTTTCTCTGTTGTGTCTGTCATTAACAGCAGAAAGCTGATAGTAAATTCATGCAGATTTTTCGAAAACGAAGGCACCGGGATTGGCATACAAAATGTGTACGATTCAGTGAAACTATCCCATTGTAAGTTTATTGGATCAAATGTTAGTACTTCGGCTGGAGTCCAAATTTCTCTTGATCACCATTTACCCTCGACTTCATATGCTGTAGTGATCACAATAGAATTTTGTCATTTTTTAAATTTAAATGACAAACGGATAATCCAGACAGACATCTGTTTTGGAAATGGTACAGGAATCTGTCTCCTCGGAAACCTCACAACATACAGGTATCCAGTAAATATATCCATTTTCTCTTCAGTTTTTGACAACAACATTGCAGCGAATGGTGCTGGTGTCTACATTAATGTGGACTCATCACCTGATGACTTTCATGTTCTGATTGATAAGTGTGTTTTTTCCAATTGCCGTACTCAGAGCAATGTCTATGTAGAGCACCAAGGGCACATTCCAAAGCAGGGCTTTGGAGGAGCAATTGTACTGTTGATGTATGGAGAAAGCAAAGGTACTATTGCTATAAACAATTCCTTGTTGGATTCAAATTACGCAAATGTAGGAGCTGCAATTGCAGTTTTCTTTCTTGAAAATTCTACTAAAATTCACGTTACAGTGGCAAGTTCAAATTTTACAAACAATTTGGCTAAACTAGGTGGTGCACTTTCATTGACTAGTATCATGAAGACAGGACAATGGCCAGTGACAACGCTACTCCGAGACGCTTCGTTTGTTGGAAACAAAGTGTTGAAAGGAGGAAAAGGCAGTGCGTTAGTTACTCTTCAAGCTGACGTATCTCTAACTGGAGTGACAAAAGTAAAATCCAATAATGGATCTGCATTTCTAATTATTGGTCATACTTGGGTGATTGTATCTGATTCAGTCACATTTTCTGACAATCATGGTCTGCAAGGTGGGGCAATGTATTTGAATAAACGATCCGCAATTCGTTTCCACAAAGGTGCAACACTAACATTTGAAAACAACACTGCATATAGTGGTGGTGCTCTGTTTGTGCATAATATGGGTGTGTCCAGAGAATGGCTTTTGCTTGGCACTACTGCACGGAATTACTACTGTTTCATAACTCCATTTAGTATTGATAGTCAAGACAATTTCTTTCCTAGCAAACAAAAACATCTAAAAGCAACAATCAAGTTTGTCAACAACAAAGCAGATGTGGTTGGTAGAGGTGGAGCTATCTATGCATATTCATTGGACGTTTGTGCATGGCAAGAAGGCAGTGGCTTGAACTTTACACATGCACTCAGATCATCTAGCTTTTTGTATGTCAACAATTGGCCCAACGATATGAGGTCCCAAATGGTTGCAATCAATGCAACACTGGAAGCTGACACAATGGACCACAAAACCAAACATCATTTGTTGAACAGTGACACTCGATGTTCTGATAATAGAAATGTCTATTGTATTACCCCTGGTATTTCATATATTCTGAAAGCTAGGGGACAAGATTCTCTTGGTTATGATGTTTCTGGAGCAGTAATAGTCAGAACAAATACTACAAACATAAACATTTCACGTTATCACCACCTGTTAACTCATCCAGAAGGTCAAACTCAGGAATTTCAATTTACAGCTGGTATTGGTTGGGCGAGCTTACACGTCACCGGTTCTCCGAACACAACAGCAGAAATTTTAGTTCGACCTCAAATGTCATCCTTCCAGCAGGTCTTCATTGTCAGGCTAATCAATTGCTTTGCTGGTTTTCGATATGATTCAAAGTCTCGAACCTGCAAGTGTGATATTGGTAAAGGCAAACACAATCATATCAGGGAATGTCGATACTATGGTGAAGTAAGAGTGCAAGCTGGATTTTGGATTGGTCACATTACTACCGATGGACCTCTTGTATCATACAGTTGCCCAGTTGGTTATTGCTCTTGCCATAGTGACAGCTGCTGGTTTGATCCACGTGTTCGACCAGATAGACAATGTACTAAAGGACGTGATGGAACTCTCTGTGGAAAATGTGCTGAAAACTACAGTGCAACATTTGGTTCACTCTATTCTAAATGTGAACCTAACTGTAAGAATGAATACAAGTGGGAGCTTCCTTTACTGGGATTAGTCTCAGCCTTTGTAGTGGTCGCTGCAGTCTTATTCAACTTAAATGTGGCTGCTGGTGTATTCCGTTCATTCGTGTTTTACTTCCAGATGGTTGGATTTACACTAAATGCAGTTGCGCCGGGTGGAATTCTCTCTCAGAAATGGGTTGCTTACTTTGCTGGCATTGCCAACTTGAACATCCGGGAGGGTATATGTATGTGGGAGAACATGACACCACTTCACAGTACTGTGCTCCAGTACTTTATGCCAACGTGCATCTTTGTCTGTATGGCTATCTTTGTCATCTTGGCTCGAAAGTTTCCTCGTATGGCACGAATTCCTGTCCTTCGTGCATTTTGGAGTTTACTGACATTGACTTATGTTAGTATATCATACACAACATTTATTCTTTTGCAATGTGTGCCATTAGAAGATGGAGATGATTACTACTGGTATGGAGATGCTACCGTTAGATGTTTTACTGGTCAACATACCAAATTTGCCATTACTGCTATCATTATTGCCATTTTCTACGTTATTCCATTTCCTTTCTTTGTTGCATTTGGTTTGCCTTGGATTACCAAACTCAAACCAGTATCTGACATCAGTCTTCAAGCTTTCAAAGGGCAGTATTGGTGGGGAGAAGGTTGGAATTTTGGTCGAAGGCTTCTGCTAATTGTTATTCATTGCTTTTCTGGTGAACCACATCTCCATCAGACACTGATGATTATTTTCATTTCTGCTTTTCTTGCATTTCACGGTCAGCTTCAGCCTTACTTTCGTATTCGTGACAATATTGTGGAGACATGTCTTCTTTTCAATCTTGTTGTTGTGAATGCACTGCAGATGCACACATTTCGCACCCCTGTGCCATCCTACATTACAGAAACTCTGTTTCTTGTTCCTTATGCTGCCGCTTGTTTTTGGTTCCTTTTCTATGCTTGGCAGAGATATGGAAAGAAAGGGGGAAACGAAGAACGGAAAAGCAAAACCCCACATGGGAAAAAATCCAGTCATAACACTGATAGTGGTTCCCAGGAAATGCAGCCTTTAAACATGACTAATGGCGGCAAATCCAACCCGTCTATATCACTTGATAAAGATCAGATAATGGATGAATCAAATGATGCGCTGCGCGAGCCTTTGTTGATTCTTACGTGCAATTAGAAACAGCTTTGATGGTCAATTTTATAGCTATTGTTGTCTGTCTCTACTTTTAATCAAACAACTGGAAGCAAACGAACGATTTCATGATATACTACATTTTCATGTATAACATTTTCATCTATACGTTGATTTGTGCTGTACGCTTTGACTCTTACTAAAACATGTTTGCATTTAATTAGCATTTATGGCGCTTATACTTTAACCGTAACGAAATCACTGCTTCTGGTTAGTAATACTCTTGAATGACTCTACTGTGTGTACAGTGTATATAGCCGCGGTCTTGTCCAGATTCACTATTTATCAACCCAATGGTATTGTTAGCTAAACTAATTGTATCTCATTTACATCCATTTATTAGTGTAGTGACTGTTTTACGCGCGGACAAGCACCTTGAGTCAGACTGAGGAAGGTTACCGGTAAGTACTGTAGTGGTCTGAAAACGGCTCACGTTGAGTCGCTGTAACGTTGTACTATTTAATTAATCTACGTTGTGTTATTGTCTCACTATTGTTCACAGCCACCCCTTGGTAGCATGCAGCCGCGGTGGTTTGAATTGGTCAAATGGTTTATGCAGGGATACTAGTGTTCCGGCTGTGTTCTCCAACGGAACTGTATACGAGAGTAATTGAAAGATTTGAGATTTTTTCCAAAGCAAGGGGATGGAACGGTTGGCTGTTTATATATATATATATATATATATATATATATATATATATTAGAGATGGACGATGATAAACAGCACGACTATGAGACTGTCTAGGAAGTTTTAATTAACAAACTGTCGCCTGCAAAGTTTGCCTCCACAGAGGAGTTCCATGGACGTACGTTGCGTCCTGTATGCATGGAGAATCACCAACGTTCTACATGTTCGAGCTATAGAAGTTGTTAGAACAAAGTATACCCGACACTGACGTAAATTAAATAATACAACGTCATACAGCGTCTCAACGTGAGCCGTTCTTCTCTATATGTATACCAGCAACTTCCCGTCTTGATATTATGTCTAACAACCATGCAGATGCCAACGTTGTACAGTATAGGAAGATGTCTTACATATGACGTTTGTATTCGTACAGTCTTAAATAGAAAGCATCAGAATATACAGACAAATTCACAATAACCAGCATACATCTAATGTTATGTAATTACGCCAATTTATTAGAATTACACTAAACTTAGTCTCGCGTAGCCAGACCCTTCCCGCCTATATCCTTCCGGCTATGTAAGACTACAGTAAACCCAATATACAAAATCAGAGACACACATACTGGCACTGCTTTTAGAATATACTCGAAACGTGTAGGCATACATCCTATAAATGAACGCATTCTGCATGAGACTCGTTCATTGAATCAATCTCCGCGGTAAAGCGAACATGCAATGGGTAACTCTGGAAGAGGTATCGCGCTAGCATAAAATCACACAGTGGCCACACGCACGTTATAACTATCTCTGGGCTAATAATGCATCAACAACAGTTCACTCGGGCCATGACACTACGACAAACAAAACTTTCCAAGCAGGAAAATATTTCATGTAATACGCGATTTCTTGCATATATTCATTAATACATCGAATTCTATTGTCTTACAGTTTATCAACATCTTTAATTAATAGTTTAAAGGTTTCTAATAAAATTTATGTTATTGACAGAATAGATAAAAACGTATACGCTACTAAATACTACTATTTTACCTCAGTGACATTTATAGGCATTTATGGTATAGACTTTATAAATTTAGAGAGTCTATACAGCACGCTAGAGGTGACCACTCTATACAGAGCAGTAGCTACAGCTGACGTTCTATTCTATGCAGCTTGTGTTCTTAAAGAGTATAGAAAAAACTTTGGCACAAAAGCACCTGTTTACTCTATAGGATTGAAGTATATATATATATATATATATATATATATATATATATATATATATATATATATAACTCCCAATGCAAGGAAGTTGCGCAAGGGTGTAATGTTTGACTTCCAAACTTCGCAAACTTTCGATGATTACGAACACGTTGAAAGAACACTTTGTAGTCCACAGCCATCACAACGGGAACACGCCAGGAAAGAGAGTCTGTCGCTGATTTCACGGCTAAGCAGTAACGGTTAAATAAGCGAGTATTGCGAATTAGGCATGTGGTACTGAACGACATGTTACGAGACAGATTAAACAATTGAATACAATAACGTATATTTATTAGAAGAACCAGACCTTTGCAAAGGAGCACGAATAGCATAGGCATCGATACAACAAACAGCCGAAAGGAATATTAATACCACGGAACTGAGGCAAAGTGGACCAAAGATTCCTCATTGAGTCCATTTCAGTACATGAAGACCGAAGTTTAGCCTCGAACTTCCAGACCAGAGAACGCGCTCTCTGTGAACACACAAATTGACAACAATTTAGGTTGTTGTTATCGCTGCATGTGGTAACCTGCATGGAACACAAACCTGTTGACTGCTGGTTCCAGAAGTTTCAGTTGCTGAAAACTCGGTCGTGGTAAAGCGGTATCGGGCACAGCAAAAACAACAACTCGACGGGATGACCGCCGTCAAGGAAAGATGGGCACTGGTGATGCATAGCCGTACGATGTGGTCGTAACGGTTTTCGACTCCGAGGCTACTGCTCCGTTATGAGGGTCTATACCTTCCATCGATTTCTTGGAACAATCGCACGATGTGTTGGTGACCCTTAAATTCCTTGCACGCAGTCCAACCCATGCATAGCCCGTCGTCGAGGTTGGTATTCGTCAGTCGAGACACAACCACACGATGTTTCACGACCGCCGATTGCTGCAGAGGTCATCCCTCGAACTGCCTGATTAGTTGTACCCCATTTGGAGTACGGCAGCACGATGAGTTTGTGTCCAACGCCTGAGACGATGACGATAGCTCGGTTGATGGTGATGGCTTCGTCCAAAGTGATCGAATCTTTACCCCGCTAGCAAACCCATGCAATCGGTCCTTGACTGCGTACAGGCAGTGACGTCGCTAGCCTCCAATTGGGGACACTGATGTAGAGTCGGAGTGGGGTTGGGGAGACTAGAGCTTCCCTAATTTGTAGGCATATCAAGCAGAAGCGCCATGTTTCCCTCCGGTTGCAGCTAAAAAAAATTCCGAGCGAGCAATTCGCATTACCAAACAATATACATTTGCTTAAAGACACATTTCAGTCCCAATTTGTCACAACAACAATGGATCTCTATTACAAGCAATGTTTGCTTTTTCTACAACCAACAACTGACCTTAGTCCTAAGAAAGATTATGGCTTACAATTTCGGACACCATGCATAGTAGTTAGCTTCATCCCATAAAATCCAAGCCACAGACTCAAACAATGTCTTTTAAGTCAAAATTGGAAATAGGACAGACTACCAGCTAACATGAACTGTGGATTTCACTGTAAGTATTGCACTTGCATGTAAGGCAGAAATGAAATGGTCAGCCCTGTGGACGTAAGCTCGCAGTTTCATTAAAACAGATGCACACTCATACACACACCTAAAAAATCCTAAATGTCAGAAGCTGCCTCTCAGAGGTCACGCCCCCAGCTGTTAAGCTGGGTCCTGTGCGCTACTCAGGGAACTCTGGGCCTGCGCTAGCAAACTCCTGGAACCGGGCCAGGCACTCGCAGGAGCACCGACTTGTGTGAAGCCAACTGTGGTGGGAGCACCGGAAGTCTCACCAGGACCCCAGTGGCTGATGTCACGTCACAGCTGATGGCTGCTTAGGACCCCAGTCAATGACCAGGTACTCGTTTATACTCCTGAGTCGACAGAAGCAAATGTGTGTTAGTTTCTTGCTTAAGGAAATTATGCCATAGCTCACCATCACTGTGACTTGAATTTGTGATCCTTCAAGGTCCCGGATGTGAAAACTCCGTAAGATGACTCTCTAGCCTAGACTGGTCCTGGCGAGTGGAACAAAAAGCACGTGCCAAAACAAGTGGAGCGTGCGCGAGGAGGAGGACTGGGTAGGAGTCTATCTCTAGCCAACTGAGCTATCCAACCACACACCATACACACCCACACAGAAACAAACTACAATTCAATTGCAAATTTCATCCTATGTGCGCGCTTTGTATCCATTATTCATGATGCAAATTGTCAGCCTCCTACCAGACCATCTTGCCCGGTTCCATATAACACAATAACGCGACGGCGCGAGAGAGTCTGGTACCAGACTACAAATTGTGATCTATAATAAGGACGAAAAATGTTTCCTTAGTCTTGGGCTGGTTACTTCTTTGCCAAAATAACGAGCTCCTTAAAATCATATACAACCTCTTCACCATATCCATATCCATATCGTTTCTTCAAGAATTCAAAGTCTTCATCTTTGAGCGAGTGAAGCTTGAAATTTGGAACACTTGCTTCTAGATCTCTCAGACATGCTGGCAGGCTGGGAGATCTCTTCTCATCATCATACTCCTCACAAACCTCGACGCTAAATCCAGCTTGTGTACAAACCTGCGACCAAACAGCCGACGAATCATATTTCAAGCCCAGTGTTGATTCATAATCTCTACCAGGCATGGCAAGAGCAAAGATGTCTGCTTCAATAAATTTGTGTTGAGTCTGTGAAGGTAAACAACAAAACACAAGGCGTCCGCCAGGTGTCAGACTCTCATAAATGTCTTGCATGATGGATAGACGTTCACTTCGCTCAAACCAATGAAACACATAGTTGCTGAAGATTGCATTAAACGGACCCCATGCCATGGCTTCTTTGACGCTTCCTTCCAGAAATTGAACGTGAGGAAAGTCATCAGCTCTCTTTGCTAACTCTTCCCTAGCAACTTTAATTCTACTTTCGCCCAAATCGACGCCGACTGCTCTACCGGACGTTCCAACTCGTGATGCCAATTCCAATGTGAGACGCCCGGTACCACAACCGACATCGAGAATGGCTTCCCCACGTACTGGCTTAACAAGTCTATCTATCAGACGACATCCAGTAGGAACGTATAGTTCTGAGGCTTGGTGATAGACTTCACCGTCTCCGTCTTTACTACCACGCCAACATGACGCCATCGCTGTAGCATGTAGGCATGCAATAGTCTCGGTAGATATAAAAAAGGGAGGGGTTTGGTTGCAACTGTAGGTTGTTTGTAATAAATCATAAAGTATCCTACTTGTGTATCATATTACACTACTTAGACTCCACCTTTACATCCTCTTTTCTTTAATTAATTAAAAACAAAGCAAAAAGATTTGAAAAAAAGAAACATGTCTGTCTACTGCTACAGTAGAAAATCGAAGCGCGAGTGGTCAGTTCAAGAATTCATGCAGCGACGTCTACGCGCGATGAAATCATATTGTGAATGGTACGACGTGACGCGACGCGTGCCACTCCCACGCAAGACAATGGAATGCGACGCGACGCTCAAGCGTTGGCATATTGTAAATCCAGCTTAACTAGCCACGTCCCCAGACTCACTACGGCTGGATAACTAATGGAGCTTGATTGAAATCACTGATTTTAGTTGAAGACTATAAGAAACGCTACCTCACCCGGTAGAGGTCCACAAGCTCAACCCGATTAGCTGGTAGAGAATAAAGAAATGCGTTCTAGATCACGAACTTGAAACGTTGTAGAAAAATCAATATTAACATTCTACTGTTTTCAGCCCAAACGTAGATTTTAAGTCGCTACGGATATCGATCACATCGTGGCACTATAGAAAAAACTGAAAAACCTTCGCTAGTAAGCATCTGACATCTCACGTCGGGCTTCACTAGTTTCTGGCTTCCTAAATAGCGAAGCGTCACGTGCAACTTAGGGGGATCTGGAGTCACGCCCGCCTCTGCTCCGTACCCTAGGGGACGTGACCAAGGTAATGAATGACAGAAAGTTAGACTACTGACACTCACTAACGGCAAATTAGCTTGACTTTAGAACAGTCCCTCGTAAGCTCTAACGTAACGCCAAAAATCTTGCTATGTACCTAACGTATTTCGCTATTTCCCTAGATCAGCGAATACGTGGCGCAGCCTCGAACTCTCAACACAAAAGTACCACAAGCATGTGTCTCCAGAAGCGACAGCCACCGTTTCATATCACTTGAGGCTGAAAGTCCTCTGGAAAGACAAGCTTGCCTAGTCTCGCGCAGCCAGACCCTACTGACGCAAGTATATGCACGCGCATTGAAGTCCATGCATAGCAATGCGCTACAAATTCTATACAGTTCTGAAAAAGTGTTTGCTTGAGGACAGGTGTTCCAACCACCTCTAAGCCGCAGCGCATCTGGTGCTGCAATTCACACTGCGTCTGGGGCGAGGCTAATTCTAAGCCTGTAGAAAGAGCTCGCGTTCCCATACAGTTGCACAAATACATTGTGAAGAACCACAAAGTTGCACTTTTTGGATCATAACGCACAGCTACGTTTTTCCATTGTAACACAGTCACCAATGTCAGCCAAGTTGCAAAGCGGCTGTTTTTCTTTGTACAGTAACTGTTGAAATATGAAAAAACTATAGTGCTAACCTTCAGCTGCTAGCTTATTAACTTATGACTTAGGTGTACAAGGATGCAAATACTTCATGAGATACAAGGTCACGTTGACGTCACTACCAGATGCCAAGACATGTCTAATTACAGTAGCTACACAACCTGCGTCGTGTTGTAAACATAGCAACACTAATCATCTGTGCGTCATTGCAACACTTAGATAATTGGCGAGTCCATCATCCAGTCAGTCCTCTCTATGGCCGGCGTTACCGTACCCAAGTGCTTCCGCACCTCAAGTAATGAAGATCTCTGCTTTGCGTGTTGCCTCAGCCTAGCATAGAATGCTTAGTCTTAAACCTGTAAAGTCTTAATTAATCAATTCGTCAGTAGCGTTATGTTCAAAGTGCTCTCAAATCACACTTTTGTGTCTACTAACAATTCTAGCTTTGCTAGTAAACACTTGAGTGGTGCACTGAGGATATCTATAAACTCGTCAATCTCATGTTCTGCACAATAACAACATCACATTACTGTGATTACAAACTTGAAACGTTGTAGAGAAATCACTAATAACATTGTAATTTTTCAGGCCTAAACCCTGAATACTAAATCATACATATAGTACCACACATACCTCAATAACAACAAACAAAATTACTTCATTATAATGATTAGTAAGTAGTGTCAACATAGCCCCCATACTTCATTTGCCATAAAGAATGGAGCTCAGACTCGGCTAGGACAACAGACACGTCCACGTCACACTAGTATATATAGCTTCATTGATTAAGTTTTACCTTCTGTTATGAAAGGGTGATTGGAAGGCAAACATTGACGAGCAATACTGATTGCCTTCGTAAATGAATCCTCTGCCTTGTCCAATTGACCCATATTGCAATAACAACCACCCATAAGCAAAGACACTAAACAGAAACAGGAATGTAACAGACTAAATGAATAAACAAGATTGTGCTATTTAAATTGCAATAGATTATTCAACATGCAGCATTTGTCACTACCATAAAGTCCCAAACATTATTCGGTTTCTGTTAGACTAATGCAGTTCAACTGATCAATTGGTATGATTCATTACTGTATACTTAGATTTAGAAGGCTTAAAGCAGTAAAGTACAATCATTTGATGCCACGACAAAGCAAAAGTCTCAGCAAGTATAATTAGTGTGTGCAAGAGTTAGATCATGATAGTTTGGTCTACATTTTGATTGACTTCTTGCAAAAGTATAGCCAAACACGATCCCCACTTATCGTTGTAGTAGGGACACAAAACTTATTGCAACCCGAAACAGAAACAACACTCAACAAGTGGTAACCGTTTTAAGACAAGAAAAAGATGAGGATTATTGTTATCACACTGTCAAATGCAACAACAACTTGTAGCTACCTCTCTTTACTCAATCATACTAAGTATGCACCCAGTCAATACAAAGTTTGAAGTGTGTGTGTGTGTGTGTGTGTGTGTGTGTGTGTGTGTGTGTGTGTGTGTGTGTGTGTGTGTGTGTGTGTGTGTGTGTGTGTGTGTGTGTGTGTGTGTGTGTGTGTGTGTGTGTGTGAGTCAGATGTGGTATGGGGGCGCCCAGAGTTTGAATTGCTCTGCGATTGCTTGCCCCATTCAGTTGAGTCTCGTTCTGACAACTGATATTTTCCATCTTATCAAGTCTGTCAGAGTAGAAAACGACACCAGCAAGTAAGAACCGGAATGGGTTCAAGACCAAGATGCCCCGTGATGGAGTTACTTGGCCTGTCATTTACTTGTTTTCCCGTGAACGTCTTGCAATAGTCCCAGGAATCACCCACTGCACAAAGAACACACTCAAAGACGAGAAAGACATACAGTCACTGGATTATGACTTCACAATACATCAGATCACTTGTTGACATTGAAGGTACAATTGGAACTGCCCAGTAGTCACTAAGGCAGGTCACTCTGAAAACTGTCAGATAGGTCACAAGTGTCTTTCTTTCAGACTAATACAATCTAGTTTTAGTTCTTTGACTTTGTTCCCCTTTCGAGGGTAGCGTGACCATTTCCATTACGTCAGCAATGCAAGAGAAGAAAGAAGATGTGTGTGTGTGTGTGTGTGTGTGTGTGTGTGTGTGTGTGTGTGTGTGTGTGTGTGTGTGTGTGTGTGTGTGAGTGTGTGCACGCTCACTTGTGTGTGTGTGTGTGTGTGTGTGTGTGTGTGTGTGTGTGTGTGTGTGTGTGTGTGTGTGTGTGTGTGTGTGTGTGTGTGTGTGTGTCGTTCAGTTGTGAGCACATGCACCTCTGACCAACCTAGCCGAATCATCAGCCTTGCTTGTTGTGCTTAATCAGTAAACAAATGCACACCAATGGCAATGACAGTTAAATCCCAATGTCAGCAACCAGAGTGCCCCATTCAACACAATATTACATTCCATCAGTTTGACAAAGAGTGACGGTCACACGAGTAACTATGATGACAATGAAAACATGTCGCTATGTCAAATTTCTGAATGCTATAATACTCAACAGGCACATCACACAACATTTGTACTAAACGTGTTCAGTAAATAAACAATTATATGTTGCATCTGTTTTGCCTACATCATAGATCTAATTAACAAAACTGCCATTCAATTTACCCAAACAAGTATTTACCATTGATACACACTCAAACATTACACAGGTGCACATACCAGTTGCAGCTGCGTCAGACTGTGGTGCACTAACCGACAACATTTCATTTGCTTCTGCATAATACTTTGCAGCATCTTCAAAGCGTCGTGTCAACAACAAACATTTACCAATCGCTATCACAACTGGAAAACAAATGCATTAGCATCACAAACAGTTTTCTGGCAAACAAAGAAAATCTAGTACACATTACCATCACATATAATTTCCTTGTCACACACTTCGCTTCTCTTCATCACTTCCAAACTTTCCTTATATCTTGCAACAGCTGTATCCATGTTGCCACACTGGACATAACAATCACCAAGCCTGACCATAGCTGTAAACAATTAGGATATAAATCAAAGTTCAACAAATGTTGAAACAGCTCACTCACTTTGAGCAGAGCCTGCATCAAGTTTTCCAATAGATTGTCGCACTTTCAACGACTCTTCCAGAGAGAAAGAAGCCTCCACATACAACTCTTTCGTGTACTGATAAAAACCCATGTTGTGAAATGCTACAATCATAATCAAAAGAATAATTAAGTAAAACTTGTGACGTTGGCTAGTTATTTCGACGTTCTCCAAACACAAGGCCATCAGTGCTGTCTTGCAAATAAGACAACATAAGCAGCAAATGACTGTGAGGATAAACAAACTAAAGTACGGTGTTGTCTGAAGCACTGCCAATTATGTGCTTCAATTCAACTATAAAGGTCCTTCTGTTGAACTATAAAATGTTCAGCACCCAAGTTTGTAATATCAATACACTTGGTCAATACCTACATGTTAGTCAATTGTGCATGCACATGCGCACACCTGTCCTGTCCTGTCCTGTTAAAAAGCTACCGTAAAACGATCACGCTTGCCTCCAAGAGGCAACAAGTCCGATGATGGAACATTGAGGTTGCTACAATTCTAGACATCTGTGAACTGTCAATCCTCCTTTACTTTGGAACCATTTGAAACAACTTGAACATTGGATTGCACCCTGTTGTTCCCTTATAGGTTTCCTTCTTTCTTCCATACACTTGTGTGCCGCCTTATCTCTGTCTTCTAAAGGTCCTGGAGCACACCTCACACATCACATCCCTGACTACCACCGGAGCACATGCCTCCATTCTCTCTCTCCAACGTTCCAAACCATCACGACACAACAGTGTGGAAAATAACGGTAGGACATAGGACAATGTCCGACCAAATGTGTCGTTGTCCGACCAAATACTGCACCAGTGTTAGGGCATGTCTGGACAAAACATCCATCGGTACACATATATGATAGTGTAAACCTTGTCTCTTAGCACGTGATGGCCTTTCCAATGGTGTAACTGTTAATTTCATGAACTTAGCTGCCTCCTAGCATGCTTTATCCAGAGAAAACCTCAGTTGCATTTAACACCATTTCTTCTTTGAAAGTTGGCTATTAAAAATTACATGCAAATGGCTGCAGTAGGGGAGGCACTTAGTTCATGTAACACAATACAAGAACGTCCTACCAAAGCTCAGTCTGTCCAAGCCAAAATAACTCCCTATTTTCCACACTAACACAATGTACTCCAGCCCACTCTCGACCTCACAGCCTCGTCATACCATTCCTCCTCTGATACCTCAATGTCTTTAAAGTCTTTCTCATCATATCTCTCCAACTCTCCATCTCTTCTTTGGACCACATCTGGGGCAGGACTGAGGCAACTAACCAAATTAAGTTGATTTTGGTATTCTATAGTCTGGCATCCTAGCTAGGTGTCCAAACCATTCCAACCGTTTCCTCTTCACTTTCTCAGATGCAGTCTCCTCGTCTCCTCACATTCTCCTCACTTCTGCCCTTGTGATGTGCTCATACCATTGCTGCCTGTTGCAAATGCCCAAGATACTTCTAATGCATCAATGGTGAAAGGTGTTTAGCTTCTTCTCCATAAAACAGCACAGGCATAACACACGCATTGTAAATTTTTCTCTTTGTTGATATCTTTAGGTGTTTATCAATAAAGACAGCCTTTCTCAAAGCCCCAAAAAGCCCTTGATGCTTGAGCTACCCTTTGTCTACCTCCACAATCATTCACCCAGAACTGGTAATGACAGACTCAAGACAAGAAACTCATCTACCATCTCAATGTCTCCTTCCTCAAACACAACAGGCATTCGATCATTTTCCTCAACCAGTCTTCCTGTTATCATGTGTTTAGTCCTGGGAATGCTAACAGTCAACCCAAAATGTTTGTTTTTTGTTTGCTGGTATTCCATTGCTGCCTTCTCTGCACCTGATCTTGATGATGAAAGAAAAGATGCATCATCAGCAAATTGACACACTGTTATCTCCCACTCACAAGCGTTCTTAGTATTCCTCCTGAACAATTTCTTGTCCTGTTTGTACTTGATGGTAATGCCCACTCCTTTAGTATCCTCTACCCTAACCAAACACCTCTCTACAGCTAAACATGTGTACAAGTTAAACTACACTGGAGCCATACAACAACCTTGTCTCAAACCATTTTGAACCTCAATCTCCTCTACCATTGTTCCATCCAAACACACACACACACACACACACACACACACACACACACACACACACACACCTAGTCTCCCATGGCTAGACGTTCAGGGTGGAAAGAGGGCTGACTTGGTGCTCCAAACCTTTGGTGGCAAGAGACTACCACACACCCAACACACCCACACAGTCATATGCATACATACATGCACATACGCATGCATGATGAAGGCAGGCAAGCACACACAAGCAGGCATGTACATGTGCACACACACGTGCACACATACACACACACACACACACACACACACACACACACACGTGCACACACACACACACACACACACACACACACACACAAACACACACACACACACACCTGCATAAACATGCACACATAAACTCATGCACATGCACGCATGTACACCCCCTCTTCATCACTACATAGTGAGATAGAAAATCACTAAAAAGTACAGTTATGCTCACCAATTGCCAGCTCATATCCATACGATGCAGCGTGCAGTTTGTATATTTCAATTGCTTGTTTGGTGAATGATATGGTCACATCAATGTTGCCACCGGCTTTTCTGTTTGCTTCAGCACTATCCATCAAAGCTAAACACACAAGTACTTGACAAATATCTCACACCTCGTCCCTAACTTTGACCTAACCAAACGCAAGACGAGGATGATCACTTGGGTAAGACGACATAACCATACTTAGTGTCTCTTCCGACAACTTCTTTCCTTGCAGAATGTCACCACTACCCAAACAGCAAGTAGCTTGTATTTTAAGAGCTAGACATGAGACACACAAAATTAGAAACTATACTTCACTATACATTCATTATACATATACGTAATGTATATAATGGTAAAAACAACATAGCAGTAGATAAGCTAGTCTACACACATACCTTAAGGCACTGCAACCTAACTTGTTGCCTGTGTCACGTTAATTAATTAAACATGCTCGACTGGTATCATACAATTCAATGGATAAAAGTGTTGCCATACATACATGTTCTAACGGGTTAAAGCAAGGACTTGTGTTTTGTCTCAGCAAAGCAAACAAAAAATCTCATCAAGGATTGATTGTAAGTTTACTCAAACTGTGAAACATACATATGTCACACGCTCAAGTGTTGCAACATTCTCAATAAGAGGAACACGTCTCAAAAATCCCTAATCTAGACTATACAAGTTAAGAGTAATAACATACTTGTAAACACAGCTCATTCACAATCTACTAAATTTGTAAAAAAATCACATAAAACTTAATAATGAAAGTTGAAACTGTTTCATTGTCATAATCATTTACAGACTTAAAATTACTATGTTGCTATGACAACTGCAAGGTACATGCAGTTTGCCTATCAAACCAACCTTGACTAAAAGGTCATTCATTAATTATTGACAATTTCACGATTGCACAAAGGACACACTTTCCTCAAGCCCCTCCCCTCCCCAAATTGTACACAATATTGTTGATGCACAAATCAATATCTTGACCATGGTTCCATCTATTAGAGGGTTGATGTGTAGTCTTCAATGCTTCTGCATTGATACTGCTCTTCTTGCATTCACTTCACCCACTCAAACGAGGTCAGCTCAAGGTTTCCGATCATGCAAGTGGACAAAGATGAAAACATTGAGAAAATCGCGGGAGAGATAGCTACGCTATTTTATGGATTGCTAATGTTGTTCTAGAACAAAACCAGATGTAGGCTGCTGCAGTCATACATGTTTGCAAGTCCCATACATACAGATGACTGAAATGGGAACAATGCATGATGCAATTATGGCCATGGAATCAGAGAAATTAGCACAGGCCATTTGCTGCCGATCAACATTTTCTAAAGCATACCCCTCCTCCTAACGTGAGCTTTGTACACTCGTGAAATTATCAATAATTTTTAACGACTCCTAAACTATATCCATAAATCTATCTCAAAAATAACAGTAAAATTGACTAGAAGTCATCAATGATGAAATCGCACCACCAGTGTGCCAACTGTAAAGCATGCTCTTCTGAGTTGGATCCTGGGGTGTCTGTCTAACGTTTTCGTGTAATAATTTCACAATTGTTTTGATCTTAAATTTCCAATAGCAAAAATATATATTGATTTAATATATTAGTTAATTATTTATTATTTATTAATCAATGTGTCAACTGTGAGTGAATATTTTCGAATGCATCCACGATTTTGTCAAGATCTGCACATTCTAAAAATTTCATATTCATACGTT
Source organism: Corticium candelabrum (assembly GCF_963422355.1). NCBI lineage: Eukaryota > Metazoa > Porifera > Homoscleromorpha > Homosclerophorida > Plakinidae > Corticium > Corticium candelabrum. Next base: position 864,437 of record NC_085092.1, on the reverse strand, counting down.
AAGCTGATCAAGAGACATCATGTTTACAGACAGACACACAGACAAGCACCTCCGTAAACACTACAACCTCATTATGCTGTGCTAGATGGTCGGGTTGTACAAAACGCCAACAACAACACTTACCATTCAAAATCAAAGGATGCTTGGCAGGTAGGAAGCGTTTCAGCGTTGGTATTGCACGCTCTAGTAAACTTTTTGCACGACTGACTTCACCTGTTTCATACAGGCTAAGAGCCAAGTTGATCATAGCTAAACACATGCACAAACACGCTCCAAATAATACCCAATATCGCTAGTAGGTTGTGTTGAAGTACTTTGAGCAACATTAATGTCTCCCTCTTCCAAATGAGAACCACGAAGAGCGAGTGACTGTTCATATGCCTCAACAGATTCCCGGAGTTGTCCCATCTGTCGATACTTGTGTCCCATGTTGTGTAGAGCTAAATAAATGCAAACATTTTGCTGCTGTTGTTGGCACACAAGCTACTTCATGCAAATGGGACAACAACTATGCTTGTAAGTTTACGTCTACAGTATCTGCATTCTACATGAATACCAGTACTTAGCAAGTCTCCAACTGATTAAATATCTTGACAAGGTATCTATCATTCATTTAGCGTGCAATGCACTGAAGTTTAATTTAAACTAATTCTATACTAACAAACGGTATAACAGAAAACAGTAAGATATGGTCACACCCACACCCACTCACACCCACACCCACTCACCCCACCCACCCCCAATCCCCCCCCCACACACACACACACACACACACACACACACAAAATGGCAAACGGATAAGGAGCTGCCGTTAATTAAACGGTAATGCCCTCAGCCAGATGGCTGGGTTCCTGTGCACTAAGCAGGAGGTATGGGTCGTGCTAAGCAATCTCCTGGAGCCTGGCCAGATGCTCGCAAGAGCACCGACTCCGACGCCAAATGTGGTGTGGGCACCCGAAGTCCCACCTGGACCCTAGTGGCTGATGGACTTTGTCGCAGTTGGAGGCCTTCGCCACCCCAGGCAAAGACCAGGTGCTCATTTATACTCTTGAGTCGAGAGAGGCAATTGTGTGTAAGTTTCTTGCCCAAGGAAATTATGCCATAGCTCGCCATCACTGTGACTTAAACCTGCAACCCTGCAAGGTTCCAGATGTAATCACTCCATAAGATGACTCTCTAACCAACTGAGCTATCGCACCACACACACACACACACACACACACACACACACACACACACACACACACACACACACACACACACACACACACACACACACACACACACACACACACACACACACACACACGCACCTATACATAAGGGAACAACGTCGTTCTGGATATGACAACAGTCGTCGTGATGATTCATTTGGTCGCTCTGACTTCTTTAATGTAACAGTAGCCAACAGCCTGCAGCTTTCATTCATTATTAATATTGCCAGTAATGCAAAAGCTGCTGCAGTAGCTGCAAAAGCTTGCAAAGACTTGTCACATTGATAGGGTTACAGCAGCTGGAGGTATCTTTTATCCACTTGCCCTAGAAAATTCTCGGTATGTGGAAACCGTACAGCCTCAAGATCCTACGCTCTACAGCATTGAGAATTTCTGCAATGAGTCACATGACGTTTGCAAAGTCTTTAGACAACATATTACAACCACTGTCTTTCAAATTATGGTCTTATAATGCTAGATTGCTATTACATACAATGTTTGACTTTAGAGATAGTAGTGGATGTACGTAGTTGGGACATGCATACTTGAGTTGTTGGGGATGTTGGAGTGATATTCATGTATGTAATAAATATCAAATTATATATACACCGTATATATTTCCATTAGCACACAGTCACTCAACAACCAACATCCTACCTTCTGCAGTTGCATAATCATCATCTGGTCTAGCACGTTTACACCCCACAGATTTGCCATCAGGATCAGCATAGATTTGTACTGCACCGTAACATCGAGCCAGTTCATCTAGAACTAAACAGTGCATAAAAACAGAATTCTAGGTACAAGTCTGTTTCTAATATTATCTCGTGTTACACTCACCAAACTGGTATTCATCTGCTAATACAACTTTGGCAGATCCACCAAGTTCTTCATGTGTCTCCTCCCCTGTGTCTTCAATCCATTGAAGAGCTCTTTCATAGTAAGCTTGAGCACTGGAAAAGTCCTCATTAAGCTGACACGACCTCCCCAGCAACACCAATGCTAAGTAAAGTAATAAAAAGTGTTAAAGTCATTGACAGCCATTGTCAATATGTAATAGAGACAAAAAAATGGTGGTCAATACATTACTCACTAAGAAATATCTGGTTCATAACATGAATGAAGCTCACCGTAAAAAAAGTAGTCCTGCACCAAAAGTAACAAGGTAAATGCAATGTAAGGGATATCTCACCTGTCCATAAATGACTATTTTTCAAGTGAGGCTCTCTGCATGAAGATTCAACTAGTTTCAGCATTCCATTGCATAAATCCAATGCAATTGCGCCATGACCCATTTCTAGAGCCATTCTGCAAGCAGTTGTTACAATCTGCTGGCAGGAACGAGTATAACACTGGTTAGATAGAATGTGACCAGCTACACAATAGAGATGAACAACAAGACCCGTTAACTGATTAGTATCAACAGTTTTCGTTGATGAAACTGAACAGTATGTCATCAAATGCTCACATAAATTGGTCAGTTTACTATACAGTTTTGCCTTTCCAGCAAGTATGAGTCCGTCAATTAAAACTGACTGAATCATTGGATGAAAAGACACGTAAAATTTTCTGTTCCACTCGTACACTTTCACAATGGATGATGAAGACAAGGCCACTATAGCCTTACTGAAACGAAGGCTTTGATACTCCTCCTCACTAAACACAACTTGTTCTAGTATGTTACCAGGTACATTTTCTGATCCCATCAGACATGCATACTCCAACAGCTCAAAAGCATCGGGTTCTGACTCAGCCAAATTATCGATTGCCAATTGAAAGACAATATGAGACAAACTTGTGTCTGACAGTCGATGCCTCACTACATGTAACAACAGTTTATCATGAGGAGCAATATCCAGCGAGTTAATGTCTTCAAACTGTGCAAGCTGCAACTGACTAGGAGATGAAACGTATCTCTTCACTTGTTCTGTCACATGAGCAAGGTGAAAACCATCAAGCAGTGTCTCCATGTTTACCAAAAGTGACTTAAACTCCTCCACTCTGCTTTGCAACATTTCACTCAACACCCTACATGAGACTTCAGAATTTCTCATAAATGTTCCAGTGTGCACAATGTTCAGTGGCATACAAGACACTGGTAAACAACTGACAACATCTCTAATACCCTGATTGTCCAGATCACTTTGAGATTTCAAAAAGGGTAATGCCCACGTCCAAAGAGCAGAAACTGCATGCTCCAGTGGCAGTGGCTCCAACTGAATAACAGACTTAGCAGCATTAACTATCGCACGAGAAGAAGTAACTTGTGTTGTCACTAAAATGTGAACATTGCTTGTTCGGATTGGAATAATTTGTTGAAGAAGATCAAAGTCACACACTGAATCGTAAATAATAAGAACTTGAGAATGTTGCGTTATGTAATTAAGGAAACGGTAATTGTCTTCATGCAAACTTCCATTGAGAGAATCTTTAGACATCATGGGCAACTACAGACATGACAAACATAACCTGTCAATTGCTTTAATAGCTAGATTATACAAAAAACATAAAAGTACAGACCGGTTATATATAACTACAACTTACTGAATCTCTATTGCAAGTCTCTCCCTTTGTAATGTCTGTGTTTACAAGAGTTATCATGACTACAATCATCGTGAAAATTTACCATTTCTGTATGCTCTACAGCTCAAATCTTTAGTTATTTAGTACTGCATGTACTCATTTGATAGACGTACCGCAGAAACACTTGTGAAGCACAGAATGCCCTTTAATGCTAAACCGTTGGCACTAAACTGTAGGCACTAAACTGTAGGCACTAAACTGTAGGCACTAAAGCACGTCCATGCAAACGTCCACGCAAACTTAAAATAGATTATTGTCACTGACAATGAGTCACAAAGAATGTACTCCACACAACAATGTGCCACACATCTTACTAAAAGTTCTCACAGCAACTCCACAAGACCTGTTTTCATTCATTTCCCTGTTTCATAACATTTCAAATACATTAATCTTTCAAACGATTGCTGGACCGTCTACTGTTCCTTTACTGGTCCAATCTACATGGCACTAGACAACTGAACAATCCAGTTTATCATCCATTCAAAAATACATCTGCAAAAGCATGCATTTTGCCTAATACAACTTGAATGTCTGAAAGGAAACAAAGATTTCCCATTACGTTTGCCCACAACCATGCTGTTATGCATTTACAAATATCATCATCATCTGTCACAACATTCTTCAGTAACTGAATAGCCTATAAGTATACCTCAGTAAGTATATCAATTATGAAATTGTTTAGCAAGAATGTCAAGCCCAGTACTGCCACATATCAAGTAGGTACCATTTTGTGATAACTTCAGAAATATATTTGTAATCAAAAGAAAAAGAGAGTGAGAAATAAAATCATCAAAAAGCAAACTCACAAAGATAAAATAGTCAATTCAATGCTGTGACTAACAAAAGGTTGTCCACATATCAGGGTTAGAGTTTGCATAAACAAAAATCAAAATACACAATGACACGTGCCTCATCTGAGGATAACCTGGAACACAAATTGTTGCACTAGAAATTAACACACCTGTCTCAAAGACACATGAAGAGATGGCCAAGAATCAGCACTGAGATAAAATATACCATCACAGTAAGCATCTTGAAACTTACGAGCATATTTCACAGCCAATGCTGTCTTGCCCACACCAGCAGCTCCGGATATAACCTAACAAACCCATAAATTGAGTTGCTAGCCAAATAACAGTCACACTACTATTTACCTGCAGAACAAACGATTTCACAACACAAGTTCGACTTGGTCTGGACTTCCTGTCCCAAAAACAAGTCTGAAGTATCTCCAGCTCTTTTCCTCGACCAAGAAATCGAGGCTCATCGTAAAAGCTTGGAGGCAAGACAGAAGCTGCAATAGACAGACAACATCATCTACTAGTAGGAAAACACTGCACACACATACCGCAAGACATCAATTTATACTAATAGCAATGAATACTAACAATTAAGCACAAAGAGACGTAATTTTACAGAGACATTATCTATCAAATCCTCTCAGACAACAATGGTTGCAAACTAGAACAGATATGATGCAGTTCTTCCGACTACAAATGACCAGGAGACATCTATCACTCTCACTCGTTAGATGGGGTCCCTGCTTATATTGATGTCATGGTATGAAACTCTCTGCTACCAAAATTTGTAACCTTAGCTTCCACCAATACAAGGGCTGCAGCAGATGCTGGTGAGAAAGAAAACGACAATAAGCATAAAGATGACGTAAACTGAGTGAGTGCGTTGTTTCATCTATTGGTTGGTGAGTCCCTCAGTTTGTGCTTGCCACACAGTTTAGAGGTTTTGAAGGATGTGGCCAGAAGAGTAGCTTTGCGTTAGTTGATCTGCTTGTAATTTCATGTACAACTTTCTGTTTCTTTACTGAGTGCAACTCTAGACTACCTTAGATAAGCTCTCTTTAGATTCTTGTTACGTATTCAACCGTTGACGGTTGTATTTGTAGCAAACTCAGAGATAATACACAAATATAGTTTAAAAATAAAGAAAAAAGCTATAATCAGGAAAAGATGTATTTGAATACACTCTGTGATAAGTATACATTGACTGTAAAATGAGCATAATAAATTACACGACTTTTTCTAACAATACCTTGCAACCAGAGATTTCACAACCATAGTTTTAGATCACTAATTCTACACTAGTAACCATACCTGCCAAGCCATTCAATTTTTAGCAACTGCAACTTCAATGCTTAATAAATAGAAATAAGAATAATAATGACAACGACAATAAGTTTCTATGTCTACACTAACAATGTCATGATAACAAGTGAGTTTAGCTCTACATCTGCTAGACACTTCGAGGTAGCAAATGTTGAACAAACACATTCGTTACTGAACAAAATGAAGTATGTATGAGAGAGGCAAACAGTTGCAATCTCTTTCTTAACCTTTAAATCAATAAATTTGTCGACAGGTCAGTGCATGTTGTCCAATGTTCTCAATCTAACTTCTAGTCTGTCTTACATACAAAATCCCTATTTTCTGCTTTCAAAGAATTTATTTTGGCAATTTGCTAAGAAATTGACAGACAAAGCGAATTGGGGGATGTTATTTAGGTGGTTGGACATCGTTGTTTGATAAGTGATATATGTCTTACCATAAGTGGTCATGGAGGAGTGTGTGACTAACAGCTGTGTTCATGGCTCACATTTCCCTAACTGACTGCATGGTCTCCAACTACTGCATAGAACTGCTGTGTCAGTGCAAAGAACGGGACCCACGTGAAAGTGACAGTCCAGCTTCATCCATAGCTTCACAACCTCATTCATAGCCACAACAGACGGTAAGCAGGAATTACCTACCATCTTGTGGTCTCATCTGCATGACATACCGCCACTTTGCCATTAGACATCTGATCCACATGCCTGATGACGTCAATGTATCCCGTGGCCAAACTAACAACGGGTTTTATATTGGCGGTCGCTGAAAAATCCACCAATCCACCAAAATAAATTTCCTGCCAATATTTCATCTTATACAGTGATATCAAAACTTCACCAACACATGACACATAACACAATGTCACAGACAAACCTCCTTCCTGTTCTGTATGCTAAAATTACAAATTAATCCTGGCTACTGACTCTACAGGCAAGAATGTCATTTCCAAAGTTACATGTGAGGAACAACAGGTATACAGCTGGTACTGAACGTTCACTGCCAACATACACTGACATCACACATATCACAATGTGCAAATTAATTAACCTACTACCAGTACCTCTTTTCTTTCTGATGTTCTTGGATCTAATTTCAGCAAGAACACTGCACACTGTGTCATTTATGTTTTCCTTTTTCACTGTTGATGCGTAATGTGTGAGCATTACCCACGCTTGCTCTCTTGTTGTGTGAATGTCCCTTCGGACAGACACGACCAATTCATCACTCACACCAAGACACGTGGCAAGTTCATGCCAGTCGGTTGATACTTTTCCTGCTAACTCATACATCTGCTGTTCCAGGAGTGGATCATGACCTACATAAATCATCAACACAAACCTGAGAAAACAGTTTTAGACTACAACCATCACAGATGATCAGTAGCAATTGGTAACAAATAATTTTTAGGTAAACCTCTTTACAATAAACGTTTCCTAATCCAAACAGCTTACATACAAACTACGACGTCAAACCATTCAAATCTCCAAATTTTGGCACATTGTCAAAAAGAAAATTTGTGTAGCATTACAAACACTGTCTGATAATCAACAATGAGTTGTTTGCAGATACTGTATACACTTTGCCAAGCTATAGTTCTAGTCTTACTTCATTACGTACTATAGACTTCACCACATAGAAGTGAGAAATAAGAGCAACATACTGTACTGTGACTGTGTATAGCATCTGTTACTCGCATCATGCAATGCTCAAATTGTATGTACTGAGATGTTCATATGCTCAACATACAAACATGAGTAACCAAGTGGCAGTAAGCAAGTCTTGAAACTTGCATACACACAAACAAACAAACAAATAACAAAAACAAACACAAACAAGCATCAATGCATATGCACACAACAAAACCTCCACATACTGAAAGCCAAACTTCCGTTAATGTCGCATGATTAACACAACAAGCAATCCACGATAAATAAATCTGATAACATACCAAGAATCATTGCATCTCTTGCTGGTTCCTCCTTCACTACATCATTTGTCAAAACTTCTAAAACCGGAATTGCAACGTTTTGTTTTACTGACTGACAATGCGATGACTCTAATCTGCCTTGAATCATATTTTTCACATCCACCAGTCTCTGTAGCTCTGTAATCATTAGAAGATACTCTTTCAGCATTTCCTGAGACATGAATCCAATGCTTTCAGTCTTTACAGCTGATGACACAATTACAGATCCGGTAGCATGTGTTTTCTTCACTAGGTACCTCCGAAGAGTCTTACACAAACTCAACTGACGTTTTCCAATGTACCTCATTACTAACTGCAAATTGTTTACATCTTGAAGATTATCAACAACTATCTCCAAGTTTTCTTTGTCGACACATTTTATGGTAAAAAGATCTTGCACAACTAAAAAGCAATAAGAGACAAATTAACAAACCTGTTGTATTTATAAGATCTCATTACTGTAATTAAAAAACATTTTAGCTGCAACATTTCTATATATTACACATTGTATATAATACATACTATAACCAAACTACATAGAAAACGTGTGTAGTAACTGCAAGGGCGTCGGAAGCAAATGTAGAGTGGTACATAGACATGACCATACGAAAAGTAGCACACACCAACTAATTCTCCTTTTAACAATAATTATTATAACACTGAAAACTTGCCAAATAATCTTATTCACTCTTCACTAAAACTTATGACTCTGAAAACGGAAACCTCTGAATATCAAATAACTTGATGACATCGAATATTTGTGGATAGTAGAAAGTATATTAGCCATTTAATCATCTACTCCTAAAACAGAAGTATACGCTAATGGACGGCTGGCAAAAGTCCATTTTTTTAAAGTGGTGTGGCCATGGCCATGCAGCCGATGCCTAGCCTCGCAAGCCAAGCCCTTGTCCATGCTCACTGTGCGACCTCACGTGCTGTTCGCCTGCTTGCACGTGAAAGAAGCAGTTCCGGCTCAAACACCTCCTCTCACGTGCAAGCAGACGGACAGCACGTGAGGTCACGCAGTGAGCACTAAGGAGGCTTGGCTCGCTATGCTAGCTGATGCCCCTGAACTGTGATGCTCGTGGTGCCTTCTGTTATCCTATGCATGCAGTTGAAAGTCCACGACTTCTTTAGTAGCCACTAACAACATCCAGATTGCACCTTAACAATTATCTGTAGCAAAAGTCAGGATACCATACTTTGCTGGCACTCTACATACATTGCATCAGAGAAGCTGCATTACAATTTGTTCCAACATTATTCAATCACTTCACAACAGATAGCCTGCAAACTGTGATGGAACTTGGTTATACTAACCTTACTCACAATTATTAATTAAACTCAACTAATAAAACATAAAAATCAAAATTACAGACAACGATAGAAAGGACAACTAATCACACACAACAATACGTCAGAAAGCAAAAAAAGCAGTAACTATACAAAGTACATCTCATTGCTGAGTTTCAGATAAGCTTCTATTAGCAGACTTAAACTACTCATTAATTAATATCAATTAAATTTATTATTTTAATTATGTACTTTGCTAAATCTAATCTAAGAGTAACAAACTGCCAATACCTTCAATCAACGCTCGTCTAGTCTCCGCGTCCTTTCTACGTGTCATCAGATTCTGTTTTTCTATACGAATTTGTTCCAGCTCAGCTTCCAACGCCTTCTCCTTCTTTTCCAACTGACGTTCGCTTTCTAGCAACCGCTCACAAACAGATACTACTTCATAAAGCGTCTCTGCACTCTCTAGCTGTACATCTCGGCGTGGCAACCGATTATCGCCGCTGTCACTCATGACGCCAAAACCTAGAATGTAATAGGCACCCGGATAATTTTGGAGTCCAGACCACCAAACTGGTCAATGCGTGGGCAAAACAACTGGTTTTGCTAGGATCTGCAATGCAATATGTTGCGAGCTAGTACCTTCATTCACCGTCGACGAACTGCACCGACACTATGCAGTGTGCTGTTGAAAAAGTGTAGGTATAACACTAGAACGGCCAGCGGTACCGGTGAGGAGAGAAGGTGTGTGTACAGATTAATTGTTTACAGAATTGTAAACTATTGCTCGTGTGTTTCAAGGGCGTTGAGTAAGGAGACGGCGAGTGTAATAGTGATAGGTGGCGGCGCTGTAGGAACGAGCTTGGCGTATCATTTGTCGAAAGCAGGTTTACCCGACGTTCTGTTGCTAGAAAAGACTGAACTGACTGCAGGATCAACATGGCATGCTGTAAGTTTACTTTATAGAGTTTTGGGCACCTGAACAGAAGGTCTGTTCAGGTTCATGTGATTGGGGTACAGAAGTGTTACGCCATTCCGTCACCTAGACTTGTTTTACCTGTCAGTCTGGATTGAAGTATTTTGTAGCACCCGTATGTGTAGAGTCTACTGTCTGTTCCCCTTAATTAAGTGTAAACTTTGAAAATCATCAATATTTCCGCTGTTTTTTGGACTTTCGAGATGATCTGGCTACCTAGCGTTAGAAACTGCTAGGTCTGGCAGTTCTGTTTATCAAATTATCTAGGCCCTTTCTACAAAGGAAACAGAAAAATAAACTTTTGCATATCAAAGACAAAGGGGTGGAGCAATGGTTATTATCCAATTATCTTGTAAGACCAAGGAATCAGCAACTGGGACCATTTTAAGATAATTGGTGTAACATGGTCCAACTGGAGCAGCTCTTAGAGCTCTAATGAGCACACTTGGTGTGCCCTTTACCTCATTACTCACTTCTGAATTCACACTGACAGGGAACAGACAGTAAATTTTTAGTGCTACACATTGAAAAGAAGCTATATGAACTTCTGGATTCAAAGTGAACGTCAACTGAGTTTATTTTCTCTTATTTGTTTACTTGTATATGTATTTTTATTTTTATTTTAATTTTTATTTTTATTTTTATTTACTTTTTTAGATTTATATATTGCTGTTTGGCCAGACTTGTTCTAAGTGCTTAGGCTGGCCAGTCCAACTATATTTGTGTATCGTTTCAGCAACCAACCAATTTTTCCAGAAATGTACAATTTACTTTGTTTTAATTGTCTGATATTAACCACAGTGCTATGTCTGTCAATTGTTTCTGCAATGCTTCACACTTTACATCATGTAGCTTCCTTATTCTACGGTAGCACAGTACTTTCCAGTTTAGTAGTAACAAGCTGAAGAGTGCAGCACTCTCTTCATGCCTATATACTAGTATGCATGCATTCTCTGGTCTGTGCATGTGCCGTGTATATGCCTCACTTGCCAATGGCTAGTGTTTGTGTGGAGTGCTGGTATAGGTTTGACCTGTGTCTTGCCTCGGGTGCTTCATAGGATGCAAGAACAACACACCCTTTCAAGACTATCACCAAATTGTCTACTCACAGTTTTCCAGAGGCTTATGTTTATTAACTGGAAGGCAATGTGGGAATTGTCACAGCGCTTAATTGTTTCTTGTTTCGGCTACTGGGAAAGTTGACTGGAAAAAGTACTGCTAAAGGTGGATGTAAGTTTGTGCCTTTCATTTGGCTGCTGGTGTGTCAGATTTGAGTTTGCTTTGGATCCCACCTTAGATTAAGTTTTTGGATCAAACTTACCTTGTATTTAATTAGTATGGCACACTTGGAAAAGTAGAGTGAAAAATTGAACCAACCAACAGACCCAGCTTAATTAAACACACTTTTGAGGCAAAACACAAGATATATTTGGTGTGGCCTTGTGTGTTAAGCATCAGTGATGCATAGTGGTTACAGTTACATTGGTGGACAGCATGCAGTTATCGGTTATCGGTCAATATAGGTATATCAGTTTTATATTGGAATCTGAAAACCTTGTGTAGGTGTGCGCCAATAGGTTGTGCATGCATAGTCAGTCCATTAAGGCTATGTGAGTTGCATGCATGTCGGCAAAGAAACAGAATTCCCCATTTGGGAGCAATTCGAGGTGGCTGAGGACACAAGGTTCCTGCCCTGCAAGGCTTGTAAACATGAACATCAATAATTATCTCAGATATTGGTATCGGCTTTTTGCTTCAATATCGGTTATCGGTATATTGGCCAAATACTCTTAGTGGTATCCAAGACTGAGATTATTACACACTAAAAATGTGGCTTAATCTTGGTTCATAATATGACACTGTCGGTCAGCTGAGCGTCAAACTGCAAAGAGACCGTCTCGATGGAAGCATCATCATTTGATGTTGATGCTGAAAGTTGAAAGAGATACTTTGATGGTGCAATTTGTAATATATATTCAGAAATACAAAACTTGTACATCTTTGTGTGTTCTATAAAAATGTAGAAACGTTTTACATTTCTGAGTTTCTAATACAAATTGTGCCATCAAACTATCTCATTAAGGGAGAACTTGTCTTGAAAGGTGGCTTCAGGCTGTGGTAGCTGTTTGTACAGCCTTGGAACTTTAGCATCATTTAATTTACAATTGTCTGACTCTTAGAAAACGATGAGGTTCTTGCTTACTGTTAAAAGTTTCCACTACCCACTAGGGTTTATTGGGGTGTGGTAGAACAGAATTGGCTGTACTACATGCAAGCAAGCTACAGCAGGTGCTTGCTTTATTGTTTCAAAATTTCCAAAGTATGGAAAATTGCCTCTAATATTTGTGTGGAGTTTATTGTTATGCAAGTGCAAATGCTTTTATTTGTAATTTGTATTGATTAATGTAGACGCAGGACACTGGTTTACATAAGGAAGTCTTGCCTTATATAAAACAAATTGTTAGTCAAATATTCCATTATCATGGTTGTTAAGATGTGCTTGTGTGTAGGCTGGTTTGACTACATACTTTCATGCTGGAGTCAACATGAAGAAATTCCACTATGACAGTATCGAACTATATGCTCAGCTGGAGAAGGAAACTGGCCAGGTAATACTAAGGGTCATATGGGATGCGGGTTGTACTGGGCTAACATACTGATCTACAAACAATTGAGAACGGATAACAAAGGAGGAGAATGTCAAGACAGATAGGCAAGCAAGAGACAAGTAGAAGACAAACATTTGCACAGAAATCAGAGATAAACTGAGAAAATATAGAAATATGAAATTTAGATGAATGTTGGATGTAACACATTATTTATTTTGGTTGGTTGCAGGATGTTGGCTTTCACCGTCCTGGAACTATTCGCCTTGCTACTACAGAAGACAGGATGGATGAATTTCGATATCAGATGCAAAGGAACAACTGGCATCAGAACCCTCAGTCGCTTGTCACGCCACAGCAAATTTCTGAGCTCTGTCCTATTGTCAATATAGATGGCGTAATTGGAGGCTTGTACAGCCCCAGGGATGGCCACGTTGACCCATATTCTCTTACTCATGCTTTTGCTATTGGTGCACGGAAGTATGGAGCTAGAATTCTGACCGATTGTGCAGTGGTTGGCATCAAGAAGTTGGATACCGGAGAATGGCAAGTTGATACAAGTTCTGGGTCATTGAGAAGCAAGCATGTTGTCAATGCTGCTGGGTTTTGGGCACAAGAAGTTGGTCAAATGGTTGGCATCGAGTTGCCATTGATAGCAGTCCATCATCAATATTTGGTTACCAATCCCGTGCCTGAAGTAATTGCGTTGAAAAACGAATTTCCTGTATTGAGAGACCTTGATGGGTCTTATTATCTTCGCCAAGAACGAACGGGGTTGCTAGTTGGGCCTTACGAAGCTCCAGACAAGATGCGTTTGCAGGAAGAGTGGGTGTCTTCGGGGGTACCACCCGGGTTTGGCAAAGAATTGTTTGACAGCGATTTAGACAGAATTTCTGATTGTCTAGCATTGGCAGCAAATCGTGTTCCTTCATTTGCTGATGCTGGCATATCTCAAGTTATCTGTGGTCCCATCACATACTCTCCTGATAGCCTTCCAATTATTGGGCCTTGTCAAGGTCTACCCAACTTCTGGCTAAGTTGTGGCTACGCATATGGCATTGTCCATGCTGGTGGTGCTGGTTGGTATCTAGCCAGGTGGATATTGAATGGTGAGCCACCCTTTCAGCTACTTGAAGCCGATCCTGCCCGATTTGGCCCATGGACAAGCAGAAGTTACACTGCAGCTAAAGCACGAGAATCGTATGGCTTGAATAACATTGTTGTTTATCCAAAAGAAGAAAGAGAAGCAGGAAGACCTGTTCGTGTTAGTGGAGCATATGAGGTCATGAAGGAACGTGGAGCTGAGTTTGGGTTTCACTCAGGTTGGGAGCAACCAAACTGGTTTGCTTTGCCTGGAGACAAGAGAGGCTACATTCCCAGCTTCAGGAGAACAAATTGGTTTGGACCTGTTCAGCGTGAATCAGAGCTTGTTCGAAAGAGAGTCGGCATTATTGATTTATCTCCATTTGGCAAGATGGAAGTGAAAGGTCAAGGCTCGGCTGGCTTTATAGATTTGTTGTTTGCCAACAGTGTACCAAAGGTTGGTAGCATTGATGCTTCATGTTGTAGCACATACAGTAGATCTATGACTGTTTATCAGGTTGGCAGAACTAATATTAGTCACATGCTCACTCCTTCTGGAAAAACATACTCAGAGATGACGGTATCATGCCTTGCTGATGATCACTTTTACTTGGTAACAGGATCAGGATCGGAACGATTTGATCAAAGGTACAAGTTAACTAAACTACACAGTGAGATTTAATTGAACGATTACATAATTTAGTTAGAATTGCCTTGATGAGATCAAGTTTTGCATATCTCAGTTTTTGTCTTTGTTAGGCATCTAATAGCCATATATTCTTGCTATGTTTGTCTTTGCCATATACTGTAAATGTCTGAATAAGCTCCTATCAGTAATGCCACCTTTGGGCAGTAAACCCAATACAAAACAACTTGACAAACAGAATGTCAGATTCACCCCTTGGTAAGCGTCTATCCCTAAATCATGCAGCAGTCCTTTTTGTTTTGTCCTTTTTGTTTTGCGCTGTCTGTACTGTTGTCAAGTAACTTGGCAAAGGCTAGATGTGGCTCAATCAGCTTATTTATTTTGATGTATCAAGATGTGGTATTCAAGCTTGATTGGTAGGTGTTGATATTACTATTTGACACAAGGTGCATTATTATATATTTGGAAGCAGCAGTGGTTGTGTGTGGAGACAGTTGCTTCAATTAACTTAACTAAAGATATCCTTTGTTTAAGGTAATAAACACCTCTGCCTGAATAGGTTGGTGCCTGCAGCGTTTAATGAGACATAAATTGGTTTATAATTTGTTTGATTTATCCAGTTGCTTGATTGCCTGTATGTATGTATGTATGTATGTTTGTATGATGTACTGTTGTCTGTCTGGTTGTGTATGCTGGCATGCATTACTATCTCACTAATACACTATGCTGATTTGTCTGTTGATGTAAATAAGATTCATATTTGAGTGAGTAGTCCGGAAAGCAACATTTACATTTTGTCATATCATCAGAGCACTAGGTACACTCAACAATTGCCAAACATGATATCATAAGACTCTGAGTTTTTTGTTGCTTGAGCTATGAATTTAATATTATTTCTGATAAGCAATATCCTAGACATTGAACTATTAATTGATTATGCAATGGCACTAGTTTGGGTTGTTAATTAAAGTCCATGCATCTCCATACAGATGGTTAGAGCAGCATCTACTATCAACTACAGACGTGACTGTTGTGAACGTGACTGATGAGTATGGCTGCCTTGGCATTGCAGGACCTCACTCTCGAGATGTCATGGCATCGTTGACCTCTACACCAGTGGGAAACAAAGACTTTCCGTTTTTGTCTTTTCAAAATTTGTCATTAAAAGGAATTCCGGTGTTAGCAGTTCGTGTGTCTTACACAGGTATGTATGCAGACGAGTCATACAGAGGCCTAAATGGTGAACGCTGCTGGTGTAGGTGAATTAGGTTGGGAACTACATCACAAGTCTCAGTACACTTATGACTTATACAAGTTACTGCTGGAGGCTGGGAAGCCGTTTGGAATTGGTGACTTTGGAACTTATGCAATGAGCTCCCTGAGACTTGAAAAGGGGTTTCGAGCATGGGGAGCAGACGTAAATTGTTCCGTGCAGTTTACGATGAGTTTACTGTTGTATAATGTTGTGTTGTCCATTAGATGAGTTTGGATTCAAGTCCTCTTGAGGCAAAGTTGAACCCATTCATCAAATTAAAAAAGGTGAAAAATTTGGTACACTTTATGTTAGCATGCTTTGTGAACGAACCCTATCCCATACTCTAATCCTAACCTTAAGCATGCAGTTAAGTTAATGGTGACTATAAACCATCAAATAGTTTTTCGCTGCTGCTCATTTTGTGACATGATGCCTTTGACAGAGTGCCGATTTCATTGGTAAAAAGGCCCTTCTCCAGCAGAAAGAAGTTGGACTTTCTCAAGAGCTTACCTACTTGACAGTTGATGCAACTGATGTTGATCCTGAAGGAAATGAAACTATTTGGCTAAATGACAAGGTTACACACACACACACACACACACACACACACACACACACACACACACACGCACACGCACACGCACACGCACACGCACACACACACACACACACACACACACACACACACACACACACACACACACACACACACACACATGCATGTGCATGTACACCGCATCATATGTTATTTTCTACAGGTGGTTGGCTACACAACATCAGGCGGCTTTGGCTACGAAATTGGCAAAAGCATTGCATTTGGCTACGTCCCATGTGAGCTGGCAACACTTGGAACTCAAGTGCAAGTTGAATTACTAGGTGAAAAGAGAAATGCCAAAGTTGTTCAGTGTCCAGTGGTGCAGCCAGAACATATTAGAAAGAAATAATGTCACAAACAGCTCTATTGGTTGTCATTTGTAAGTGGACACATTTCTTGAGAACATTACACCTTTTGGAACGCCAACTGGTATATTATTCATGTGTTTGTCATCAGTTTGTTTAATTCCAACAACAACAACAACAACAACAACAACAACTTTATTTGTACAAAGATAACCCTTCTGCTGGTAGCTTGTCTTCCAGGGTTGCAGCTCTAGTTTAATTGTCCCTTTTTTGGTCCCTTGCTGCAAGTCGGGTGCACCTTTTAGAAACTTCCTGAACACTGGGTAAACTCCAAAGAGAATACCCTCAAGCTTCAGCAGGACAACCCTCGATCCTTCCCACATGGAAGTATATAAAGACCAAATTCTGCAAGGTGGGAATCAAACCAATACTCAGTGGTGCCAGGCCAGCGACTATGCCACTAGACCAATCCCTTTGTTGTGCAACAGCACACAGATGCATGGACAGACGGCCAAATGAATGAAGGCAATCTCGAATGCTTATTCATATGAAACCTTTATATAGGACTTAAAAAGCTTTAATTAATGATGGCCCTGTAAAGGTTACGCAGTTAGCGAACACATGTTGCTGGTCTCTACATGTTGTGTGTACATAAGTTGTATACAAATATCAGCTTAATTCCACCTTTATCATAAACATTCTGTTTGTATGGGCCACAACGACCAATAAATGCCCAAGGTTTCTCTTTGTGATTGCAGTAGCTATCTCGCCTTAGATTGTTATACATGTAAGGCTGCATTCAGCACAGCTATGGACAGATATATGCTTCTGTACTTTTCGCCAATTTGATAATAGTCTTAAAATTTGGGGAATTAAGAAAGGTCTTGATAAGTTACTGTGTTTGAAATTCAAATTGACATGCTTGTTGCTGCTAAGCGTGCACAAATTACAAATATATTAAGGTCGTCGGTATCTAGATGTAAACCATATCTCCAGAAGAACTATATTTTAGATATGGCAACTTCTCAGTAAATTTTGGGTTACCGGTATTATGATTATGAGTCTAGAGGTGTGCAGACACAGAAAGTAATAACTAGTGTTGATGTAACTATCTTATACCTATCTTGCTCGAGTTGTGATGAAATAGAGAAAGCAATCAGTCCTCATGCAAGCACACCAGGAAAGCCTTTAGAATTATGTACTATAGCAGCTATTCAAGGTTGTTATTATAAACTATGTTGACAAGTCACAGTCCCTGCCCTTATTATTAAACTGCTGATTCCTAATAATTTTGCAGGTTTATCTTTATTTATTTATCAATAGTTAAATGACAGGTATTGAGGCGTGGCAGTTGCTCAATTTAGATGTGTTGATGCGTGTGTACTGTAGGAAATGATCTTGTTCTCACCAAAATGTCAGCAGATTGTGACTTTTCGATTGGCACAAAAGCTTCTTGATAAATACCGTTCACCTCCTCGCCACCTTAATTCTTCTCCCATGCACGGTAGAGCGCTTGCACAATGCTCCTGCATCAGCTGATGACCGAGCAGCTGTCTCCTCATAGTGTGCTGATCATACAACAATCGTCATCGTACTAATAATCGCATTCGCGTGTATCAATCAGCACCTGCAGGCTCCTCTGTCGAGTGCAACCTTGCGTGGAAATGTCACGGCGTCTCTCAATTTTCTTCTGTTGTTCTCTGTTAGTCTCAAGTATACACAAGTCTCTATCAGCTTTCGTCATCGAGGAGAGCGAGAGTGGAAATGTGTGTCTACACGCCGAGCGGACTCTCGATCTTTCTGCTGGAAATGAAGTCACACTAAACGGACAAACAGTGGCGTCCATGATCGAGACCAGCATTCAGAGTCTCGTCGAGAGAGTAACGCTTTTGGAAGAGACTCTAGCCAACATGACTGCAGTGCAACCAACTTCACCTTACGTCAGCAATTGCAATGCGCCAAGGAGCTGCAAAGAAATCAACGTCAGCGGGAAAGAAAGCAGTGGCGTGTACGCTATCGATCCTCAAGACGGATTCGGTCCATTCCACGTCTACTGTGATATGAAGACGGAGGGTGGAGGATGGACGGTCTTTCAACGTCGTCTAGACGGCTCTGTCAACTTCTATCTCGGCTGGAGCAGCTACAAGAACGGATTCGGAAATCTGGACGGTGAATTTTGGTTGGGACTTGATAAAATCCACCGACTGGCCAAAACAAAGCAAGATCTACGGATCGATTTGTCAGACTTCAATGGTAATAAAAAGTATGCCAGATATTCTGGTTTTACTGTTGGAGGTGAGAGTACCGATTACCTAATGCATTGTGGAAAATATTCTGGGAATGCTGGGGATTCTTTCTCATATCACAACAACACCAAGTTTTCAACAAAAGACTACGATAATGACAAGTGGTCTTCAAACTGTGCTACTGAATTCAAGGGTGCATGGTGGTACAAGCATTGTCACAGATCCAATCTCAATGGCCAGTATTTGAGAGGGAATCATAGCAGGGAAGCAGTCGGTGTCAACTGGTACACATTTAAGGGACATTATTATTCACTCAAGTTCACCGAAATGAAACTACAACCAGAACAGAAAAAGTACTAGACACATTTTTAATTCTTCTACAGCATGTGTAGACACGATTTGAGATAAACCAAATGACTGAATATTAATGCAGTCATTCGGATGCAAATTTTTGCACAATCTAGCTAATAACTTCATATTATATCTACATTAATACACAAAATATATCACAATCTGTTCAAATAAGGCTCTGCATTTAGACAGTTTACACGAGCTAGTCATCAACAAGCCTGCATGATTGACAATCATGTGCATGTTATGGACACTCAAATGTGAATGACTGCAAAAGTTACAATCAAGAGCAAGTAGAGAATATTATGCAAGTAGAGAATACGAGAGAGAAGCACAAAGTATAGTTAAGCAACAACATCTAGACTGTGTAACCTTTAAAGACTAAAATTCCAGTTTCATGTACACATCAACAGCTATTAAATGAAAGTGTAAATGGTCTATTATTCAAGGTCGACTGTTTGGCAACCCTTTAGGAAACATGACAATATCCCTCAATCGATTGGTTTTGGTCACAAAACATTGTTCATCTATTTGCTTATACTGAGACATCAAACGTCTTTACATGTTATCTACTAGAATGTCGATGTCAATGGATGTACTTGATAATACTACAGAGATATTTCCAAAATAAAGTTAATGAGTTACATCTCAGATCTTCTATTTGTATCATTCGAAATATTGTCACTTTCCACACTCCTTAGAGTATATATACACACTGTACAGCTAGCACACAACAGTAGAGATAAAAGATAAACAAGAACCAATTACAAACCCACCAAAACACTGCATGTAGACACACAGCTTTCCTAGACTGCAAATAAAGACATGGTAGCAGCAGCAGCTAGCAGCACCAATGGGAGTGGACTCTCTTACTACCTACTGACTCATAGATGTCATCATAGTCATATTGTGTCCAAGCATCTGCAGTTTGAGGAACAGCTTGGATGGCAATGTGGACCGTAGAAGTTGGAAGTGATGAGCATGTAGACGCATAAACGGCCTCTGGAAAGTCTATGGCGGAATGATGGTAGTCATGATCATGTTCAATTAATAGTAAGCTGGTGTTTGTACAATTCCCAATAGACAAGGCGGAATGATGGTAGTCATGATCATGTTCAATTACTAGTAAGCTGGTGTTTGTACAATTCCCAATAGAATCGATTGGTTTGGTTCGTTGTCGATCTTTCTTTGTCTGTCTAGATGTCTAATAGATCAGGAATGTTGTCACTAGGAGAATTGGTACTTACAATAAAAGTTGTTTACCTCTAATTGTGTCCCAGCTCTCTGGTAGCGTTCTCTTGAGTGTCTCTTGCTTAGATTCAGAGGCAGAGCATATCGCCTTAGCTTTCTATAAGTGCCTTTCAAGTGTGAAGACCAAGACTCACGTGGGAAATGGTCTGAACATACGCGAGAAGTCTTCTTGATATCAACCTCACCTAGGCCAAGTCTACGTTGCCATTTCCTTGAAAGATTTCTGTTTCCAGCAGGAAATCTGTAGAGAGAGGCAACCTCCCGCTTGCATTTTCCGCAGACTATGCACTTCAAGACCATATTAATATTAACAAGTCCTGCTACCTGACACCAGATAAGTACGCTAGTACGCTAGGCATACACATATCTATCTAGATATGTAGATATAGTTCGCTCCCAACAGCTTAGATAGACCTCCACAGAAACGTGAGACACCAAGATTAGTGCAAACGAAATTATCCTACAACACACGCTAAAAATTCACGCTGGAGTCAAGATTAATTACAAATTACTGCGTCTAGACAGCTGATGAATGATAATATTTGAGCATCTGCCCAACCGCAGACTACGTAAGTTATTCAGTTTTACATGCTATTGCACAACAGCCTTAAGCAACGAATAATTGAACGCCTGAATCGGATAATTAAACACCGAGTTTAGATAATTGAACATCTGATTCGGCTAGAAAGCCTACAACAACGCCTAATACTCCATCATCGTGGTGTAATTAAACCCGCATACATTGTAAACCACGCGTCCTGCGTGCTAGCATGCAACAGTCCATCATGCGTCGTAGCGGGGTTTAGCTAGTCAAAAGCTCGAATTTTACTACTTCACCTTCCCACCTTTCTTGAATCAATCTTTTACTGTTCAGCTGAAACGTGAGTGAGCATCACAGAAAGACGTCATGAAAGAAATGTGCGGGGTTTTGACTCTAATCAGACTGAAATAATTATTTCTATAAATTTAGTACTTCTAAGACAGAACATCGGATAATTGAATGCATGAGTCTGATAATTGAAGGCCAAAATCGAATAACTGAACGCCAAATTCAAGACTTTCAGTTGCTCTTCTTCTTGTTGTCTTTAATTCTTCGTTCACGCTTCAACCGTCTCACTCGTTTGCTTAGCTAGTCGCATAACAATGGTCGCGTATTCGCGTAACAATGGTTGCGTCGCAACAGTGTCTGTCAAACTAACGCGCGGAAACTCAGAAAACAGACTTTTCTCTTCTTCTAGCTTTTTCTTTTCATTCCTTTTGTCACGCGTCAGTCTTATTTCATTCTTAATCCTGTACGGGAGCGAAATCGAGAGTCATTTCACTCTTCTCGCTAAGAAATTCTAATTGAGTCGACCTCTGGAAAGGGACCCTTGATTCAATTTTTTGCACATATGTTGCGGAGTCAAAATTGCATTCATCTGGCATCGTCGTTTTTTCGATCCGTCTTTCCGTTTTGCCGTAAATCCATATGACAAGTGCTGACGTACGCATATAAATATATAAATATATAAATCCTCCTCGGATTAAGCGACATGATGCCTTAGGTGACGTCATCTTCCACTGGTTGCTCCTAGACAACTCCAATGTACGTCGAGAACAACGCTGTTCCTCTCATTCTATGACAAGACCAGGTGACGTTTTCCATCCCGACTTTTCCCTAGGCAAGGCTGCTTATTTCGACATTTCCGTGAGGAATTCGTTCACTCCCTCTCACCTTATTAATGCTGCCATAAAAGCTGGTGCTGCTGCTGAGGCTGGGGAAGTGGACAAAGATGAACGCCATCTTGCTAACGTTTCAAGCTAGGGCTGTTTGTTCTACCGTCTTGTGGTGGAATCATACGGAGTGTGAGCTGCACATAGTCTGGAGGTGTTGAGATCAATTGTCAAGAAGTCTCTTCTATCATCTGGCTTGTCTCTGGGCCAAGCTTCCAGGCAATTTCACGAACAGTTATTTGTTCGTTTATGGCAGTATAACTCAAGACTGATTAGTGACTATCTACCTAATTATTATGACTTAGACTCTTTGTGCTTCCGTTCTTAGGGCGGATATGTGTTATCTGTGTTGTCTGTATTATATACAAATATATATATATATATATATCGAGCTCAATGACATGACAAGAGAGAGGCTCGCTTCGCTCGCCAATAATTTAGTATCAAAAAGTGTGAACCAAATTTGAGTAAAAGTAGCGTCTACATACTGCGCTAATTGCATTTTAAACGTTACTGTTCCTATAATGTGTAGTCATGTTCCTGGAATTTTGGCCAACAGTCAGATAGAACGACTGTAAGCTGATCAATCATATATATATATATATATATATATATATATATATATATATATATATATATATATATTAATTTTTTAAACTATAATATATATATATATATAGTGATTTGCTGGAGAAAACGGTTGATAGAGATAGAGTTGGCTGCATGAGAATAAATTAATTTAGTTTCAACTCTCTCTCATTCACAAAGACTGGACCTGCTGATCGAGTACCAATAGAGATTGTAAATTTACTTAGCATCCCCTACTAACCACTCGTCCTGGAAGCTACCAGTGCACTACCCAAGGTTGGCACATTCCACTGATAGAATAGTAACAACAACTACCAGTATAGGCATCCTGGAAGCTATTAGAGCACTAAGCAATATTGGCACATTTTCCACAGACAGAATGCGGTAACTACCAGTATAAGAAATTATGAGGATATATGAGAGTATAAACCAATTAATCCTCTTTACTATCAACATGCAGTCAGCATGTATTCTTCCTGTGCTGATTGCTTATGCTTACTGCTTATCAAAAGTGTAGGAATGGCATCCAGGTTGGGGGAATGGCATCCAGGTTGGGGGAGTGGCATCCAGGTTGGGGGAGTGGCATCCAGGTTGGGGGAGTGGCATCCAGGTTGGGGGAGTGGCATCCAGGTTGGGGAGTCAACCTCAATGTTTGCGCAAGTGTAGCCTAGTGTACTCAGGACGTCTGCGCGCAAGTGTAGCTCTTGTACAGTACTGTCATCTATTGGAGCTCCTCGTTTTCTTCCACTTGTAGCTCATTTTCACAATGACCTATTTTATACTATAGTGACCATAGTCTGCTGATTGGGGGGCCATGCTCCCCTGATTCCACCTCTGCAAGTTATACATCAAATATTGCAGTAAGCCATGCTCCTACATTCCACACTAAAACATAACCAGATCAGCATTTTGAGCATCATAATTCAATCCGACACTACATTTTAGTCACCCATCAATACAATAGCAGCCCATGCACCCAACTGCACATATACACAAGCCCCCAAATCACCAAATTTCGTACATGTCACTCCATTGATATACACCAACCACAAAGCATACAACAAGCATAAATCCCAACAACCCACCAATTTCTATACATTCATGTATGTCACAATCTCTACCCTACGTGAAATCAACCAGACGTGCATGAAAAATATCACACAAGTTCAATTACAACGAGCTGTGTTTATGAATCATATCATGCCTAGCATATACACCCCACAATATTGCACTGCAAATACAATACACACACAATGAAAACTATGGGTAGACACGAAAACAGTGATACTTCTATCGTACCCTACACTACACCAGACCATGACTGCTTAGCAGATAGCAACAGCAGGCAAAAAACAAACAATTTAATGTGTTTCTACAATAATCAAAAATCACGGATTTTCACTGTGTGGCTCATATCTCGAGTCGTCAATTATACTTGACCTTCACAAATGCATCCTCCGAATGCACGATCCCCATTTCGTTCACCGCTTCACAATAGTAAATCCCGCCATCGTCCACGTTTACTCCTTTCGTGACCAGAACTTTGCTTGTCGTCGCGAGCATTCTGTTGTCCTTGTACCAACGATAAGACGGAATCGGAAAACCAACGACATCAACAGTGAGACGTAAAGTATCTCCGACAACTAATTCTTGACTTTCAGGTTGCTTGATGAACGAACACTGAGCCATCTCGCGTCGCAGTGTGCTAAGCGTGGACGAATGAGACTCATCTGGTACAAAACGAGGGTTTACAACATCATCAACATTAACGTACTTCGAGGTGGCAACAGGATCCTGATGAGTAGAGGAAGTCGTAGACAAAGGTCTTGAGCAACTGATAGGGCTCGTAGGACTCAAACTGTGAGGCGACTGTTCGTAACGATTGGAGTAGTTCGACGATGCGAGAGAGTCACGAGCACTAGACTCCGCCGGATTAGAGTCAGGGTAAGACTGGTAAGACTCATCATTGCTGCGTGAGGAGCATAACATCCTAGGTTCTGATGAGATCAGAGATTCTGATAAATCAGTTGCCATGGCTACAAACAATATCAAGACGTTACTCTCCTCCTATAGTGTCTAATACAACAACTGATCTCACCTGAATACAAATTATATTCCGAATAAGCATCCTCTTCTAAAATAGTCACTTCCGCGGGATCTGTTGTTGCCATGGCTTTGTCTGCTCCTGTCACTTTGCACACATACTTGCCGCAGTTGTAATGAGACAGCGAGTACAGAATCAGAGCCGATCGATTGCTACTAAACAGTTCTTGCATTCCATGGGGTGCGTCGACCTTGCTCCACTGATATGTCAACTTTCCTGGCCCCTCTGCACGACAACTTAATGTCACTCGATTTCCCAACTGAGCTGCGACCGACACGGGCTGCTCCACAATATGCACATCAGAATCCGTGTTTGGCAATGATTTGGAATCAAGAGAGCCTATCGTACAACAAAAACATGCACACAAACATTGATTACAAAATTGAGTTTTGTTACCCAGTCCGTCGATATGATGACCCGTCTTCACCACCAACTGCGCCAAGTTAGACTTCACTGATGCTCTTCGGTCACTAACTACGCAATATACGCTCGTATTATTGTCACTCAGTTTTACATTATTAAGCACGAGGCGCTCTTCATCGTGGCCCTTCTTCGTCAATGGCAGTCCATCATGTCGATACCACTGATAGTAAATGATAACCTTTTTAATGTTCAACTCTACGTGACAAGAGAATACAGCATCTCCTCCTTCTTCAATTGTAACGTCACGAGGGTGAGCAACAATATAAAACGATGGACCTACAGTCATGGATGCTAAATGAATAAAAAAGTATATTCTAAAGAAGACTCGTAATTTCATATAATTGTATTACCAATATCAACCGGATCAGCGACCGGTCGTCTAACGACTCTTACGCAAGCAAGTTGAGAAAGGTTGTCGTACCCTTGTGGTGTGAATACTCTGCAGCTGTATTGACCGCTGTCAGCCAACCGAGCAGACGGAAACGTGAGAACATCACCACTGCCAATCAAAGACCGCCCATCCTTGTGCCATTGGTAGTAAACACAAGTCTGAGCTATCGCATGGCAGCTCAATTGAATTCGACTGCCCTCGGTTACCTCCATCGACTGAGGGTGCAACGAAATAGCCGGAACTACACAATACAGTACATCCAAAATACGAATAAGCAAACAAACAAAACAAAAATTGGCATTACTCATTGGTAGAGAATTGACATGAGAATGTTGTGGATCTACAAAGTGTACAAGCTCAAACTCATCGCTGTTCAAACACACTGTTCGACAAATAAAGAACCTCGTGATTGTACCCTCAGTTGTGCAGTGTTTGTTAGAACACTTCCATTCTCGTTTTCTACAGAACAGCAGTAGGATGCAGAGTCACGTGATTCGACACATTCCAGTGTCAAATTCTTTCTTGTGTTGCCCTTCAACAGTACACCATTCTTATACCACTGATAGACAGGATTAGGCACACCATCAGCGTCAACTGTGAAGGTAACATCATCTCCTTCAATGACTTCTTGAGATTGAGGATGCGTGACGATTGTTGGTGGACACACTACAGAGAGAGAGAGAGAGAGGACGACATCAGCACACATTGGGTGCATATCACTATATAGAGAGTAGAGTACTGTACTTGCTAAATCAACAATACTGAGTTCACACCAATCAGTAAACAAGTGAATATTCCTTTCACTGATGGAGACACGGCACGTGAATAGACCTCTATCACCAGCCTGGACATTCTCGATTATCAATTTCTCGCTTGTTGCTCCTTGCACCTTTTCTTTGACCTTGAACCACTGATAGGAGATGCAATACTGCACTTGACAAGTCGCACCGACATAGAAGGCAGCCGTACCACCCAAACATACCGGACAAGATATCGGCTGCTCGTCAATAACAAGAGGATCGCCTATCGTTCTCTCTGAATGAGATGCTGCTCACAAACAATTACCATAACTTCCACTTCCTGCATCACATACTACACGATGTACCAGCAAACGATTTACCTTGGCTGTGTCTGCTCGAGTCCGACGCATTAGATG
This sequence comes from Corticium candelabrum, assembly GCF_963422355.1. NCBI lineage: Eukaryota > Metazoa > Porifera > Homoscleromorpha > Homosclerophorida > Plakinidae > Corticium > Corticium candelabrum. Next base: position 837,566 of record NC_085092.1, on the reverse strand, counting down.
AGCTGGACGACATGCTCGAAGTCTGATCAGACAGTGAAGCATCACCATTTGCGATTGACCTTGACATCATGTTCGACCTCCTCTGTCGCCTTCTTGCATCGTCTAGCAGAGGCAGTACGTCGTCCAATCCGATGTCTATAAATATCTCTCGCACATCGTCTAACGTTCGTTCTCCTAGCGCTTCGATTATCTCGCGAGGATCCTTGGGGGGCCACGTCGACATCTCGCGCGACGGTCTCGTCTCTTTGAGCAACTCCTGCAGAGCGCTGACCTGCTCTCGTGACACAAAGTCTGCGATTTCATGCTGTAAGTTGAGAGGAAGTTGCGAAAGAGTAGGAATTCGTGCACTCATGACAGACGTGAGTGAATGAGTGTGACGACGAGACTCCTGCAGCGCGGTTGACAAGACAGCGACGAGCGGAAAGTCATAAGCAAACGGACGGTAGTGCAAAGAATCGACACAAGGCAAGGAAGCAGGAAAACCGATTTCCTCGACTTCACGGGATAGCCCCGCGTTGCAATCAACTAGACTACTCACTACCCAACAACAAATTATGTAGGCTAGAGGGTTTGACTGACTGTGTGGTGCAGAGATGTCGGTAAAGTGTTGAACACGGCAGCCAGTTGCATGGTCAACAAGCTTGTGTTGCAAAACCGGTTGCACTATGTTGGTTGCGATTGATTGCAAATTGAAAGACTCCACTGGCGGTCGGCCTACGCACCTACTTGTCTAGCACATTAGCTGAAGTTGAAACTTTATTCACAGAATAGGGAATGACAAAATCCAGATGTCGACAGCAAGAACCCTATAGCTAGCCCTCAGCTCTAATCGCTGGGCACAAGCTTAGCAGGTCTGCAGCTATGTAGCCAGCAAATCTCTGAAAGAGAGTAATAATTCTTGTCAAATTTGAATTGACTCTGACAAACTGGTATAATTTTTCGGCACCTGCACTAACTCTATAGCTCTATAGTCTGTTAGAGTCTAGACCTTCAACAGCTAGCTGCTCTCATTCTATAGATTCTAAGTCAACAGCTGCCACAAATACTTTGGTATGATATGCCACTACTCAAAGCAATTACTTTCAGTATGCTAATTGTTAACTCATTGATCTTATAACGGATTGATAAAACAGTTTAATAATTGCCGACCAGATAACTTGTACCTCTAGCTAATATGCCACATGCATAGAGCTTCAGTGAGATCTATACAAAGTAAAAGTTGAATCAGACTGCCCCTAATATATACACGAAGCCAGAGTTTCATCTTTGATGGTATTGCACTATTCTCGGTCCCTCTCCAATACTATACTGGTTTCACAAACGTGAAACCAACACTTAAACTGTTTCACTAGTTTGGCTAATTATGTTCTTTTGGTTGTTTGAGGAGAAGCTCTGAGACGGTATGTACAGAGTCAATAAATGTCCCTAAATGAGTGGGATCCATATCAGGGTACATTCCATGGCCGAGATTGGCGATATACCGATGACATCCGAATGCTTTGACCATATCCTCAACTTGACGTTTTATGACATCCTAACACAATACAAAACAGTTAGCATAGCTACTGACTGCATTCAAATAGAAACCAAACAAAGTTTTAATGATTGCAATACATACAGATATGACCACGTGATGTACCAGAATGAAACAAGAGAATTTCAATTAGCTAGCAATATCACAATGCTAATGAGATATATAAGTGGCCACTTTATCTGTTTTGTTATCCTGTCAATCTCACTTTCTGTTGGCACCTTCAAACCTGTCAGTTGCCTTTCTCATGAAAAAGTAAGAATATGGGAAATTTAATGATAACTCAGCTATCAACTTTGAGAACTGATATCAACACACACACACACACACACACACACACACACACACACACACACACACACACACACACACACACACACACACACACACACACACACACACACACACACACACACACACACACACACACACACACACACACACACACACACACACACACACACACACACACACAGACACACACAGACACACACAGACACACACAGACACACACACACACACACACACACACACACACACACACACACACACACACACACACACACACACACACACACACATCTTCACATTTCATAAACTTACTAAAACATAAGAATTAGCTCCTACTTAGCAGCTATGAGCCCTTTAAACTATCTTTTGCACACATGTAGCTGCTACAGTTGTATACCAGCTAGCTATGCAAGCAGCTTACTCTACCCAACCACTCAGTACAATTCTCAGTTTCACCAGAATGTTGTCAAGAAATATTAATTAACTGTTTCAAAGCCATAAAATTCATCACTACAACATTTGCTTAATTAAATAAAATAACACATTCCAGATGAACTAATTATTGATTCAAAATTTAGAACAAACAAAATTATATAAACTATCTGCTTATTGCTACACTAAAAGTAAACTCTGTCTTGGCAACGAGGTACCATACTAATTATTCATTCAAATCCCTATAAATTTCAATATTGTACGACTAGAGAATAGATAAAATTTGCATTACATGCTATGTGTACAACCAAAAGGCCCTAGAATCAACAGATAGTAATCCTGTATGCATGAAACAGGAATAGAACCACAGAAGCCAGAAATCCATGAAAGATAAGTAATAACTTGATGTACTAGAGCATGCCAATCAGATACTATTCATGAAACTCATCAGTGAAAGTGAACTGAATGGAGATAAGGAAACCAAGCTTGAATGCTCAATCTAACAGGCTCTACTTATAATTTAGCATCTGCACATAATAAGTCATATGCCTACAGCAACTACCATTTGACCATTTCATTCTCGTATTTTGTAAGTCTGCCCTGCTTCAATGGCAAGTCAAACCTACCCTGATACGTTATGCTGCAGTATGTAGAACCAGAAGTGAAACATAAAATGGTGATATTATAGACACCAAAAATAGTGTCTTCACCTGTAGATCCAAAGGCAGCATCCTCATCCAAACAGAAACGCTCAAATCAACTGATTACTCATTCCTTCAAAATAGCTAAACCATGACAGCTGTTCACTGTATACATAGTAGTCTGAATACATAACAGGATGTCAGGCCACATTGTTTCACTACCTATTCTTTTCTTGTAACACTACACCTTATTGTATTGTGCTAACCCTAAACACTTGGTCTACCATTTCAACTTAAAACAAATACATCACCTTTCAGAGAAAGGATCATGCCATTTCAATAAACAACACAGTCTTCTGGAAATGGTTAGGAATGTAATGTTAGAAGGCAATCTGCAAGAATTCAAAACTGAAAGCACATACAATAAGAACCAAGTGAAATACAATCCCCTGACACCTTTGACAAAACTCTAAAACAAGGTAGTCCAAGCTTATCATTTAATTGTGTATGAAATACTTTAGATAGGTCACTAGATAGGTCACCCACTATCTACCATGTCTACTAACACAATCTTTGAAACTCTTTCACAATACCATAGTTATTAATAATTAAATAGTTACTTACACATACAGTACCCGTAGCAGATGAATACCTGCCAACATACTTAGATAAACTAAAGCGTAACTATATTGATAACCAATAATAGATTTGTAATGTCACAACCCTTGTGTAATAACTTCATGTCAAAACTGCAATAACAAAATCACAACCAGTCATTAAACTGTCACTATTTAATTACTCGATATTATATTACAGTTAAAACTTCCACAGCTAGGTAACATATTTCCTCATTCAAACGCAACAGCATCTATTGCTTTCAGCCCTCCTAAAAGTGCGGAGTTTATTCCAAGGGTACAGTATTTGTTTGAGGGACAGCAGCACTTATTGCTTTCAGCATCTGACATGTTTACTACCAATACTGTACTTTTTTCTTTTACTTGGCACTACAGACAACAGCAGGTATGCTTTCTGATAAAACGGCGCTTATTTGAGGGTGGCGTTTATTTAAGGGTGGTATTTGCTTTCATCCCTCCTAATGATGTGTTTATTCGGGGGGGAGGGGGAGTTTGTTCAGGGAGGCATTTGAATGAGGAAATACTGTAAGGAATCAATGCCAACTGGGAGGTTTCCATCGAATCATGCTGACTAGTTACAACAGAGAAGTAAATCTCTGTAAAACAGCCAAACCCTGCTCTAAAAATGAACAGTCCACAATAATCAAACAGATCACTCACATGTGAAGCGTACAGTCCACATGGATCGAAGTTGCCTTGAAGAGTGATACCTGCACCTACCCTTTCCCTGATCAGAAACATAGACTTTAGACTAATATACAAATCAAAACTTAGAAGATCATTGACGTACCTAGAGATTTGAGGATCCATTGTCCAGTCCAAACTAATGACATCATAATTAGAAAAAGCCAGTTCTTCCAGAGCATAATGAGCGTCTTTCGCAAACACTGTCTGCCATTCGAATAAATAAAGTGACCGATATAGTTTAATCTTAGACGATCACAGCACATGCAGCTCATACAAGTGGCACTTGACTGAGTCCAAGTTCATCGACTTTCTTTCTGACCATGCCTGCTATTGATCGAAGATATGGTAGAGAAAACTCTTTAAACATTCCTGGTCCCAAGTATCCCGCATTAGATTCAAACACCTGTAGCATCTATACAAGGTGACAAGTTGAACAAGTACCAGCATACACCAGCACACAAATTTTATACATTTCTACTATCAGACTCAATTAATATGCACACATAAACAAATAAGTACAAGCTACAATATGACTATTTCCATAACGGTAAGATTTTATGTATTTAGCAAAATAAAATACTGACAAAACAACTAACATTTGCATAGCTAATCATCCAACAGCATAATGAGCTACCAGATGACTTGAACATAATTCACATAAACTAAGTGCATTCAGTCGTCTGTTGGTTGTAAAACAAGTTGCATTTTACATAGAACAGACGTTTGTCCATTTCTCCTTGCTGTGTTCATCTTATCGCATCTAGGCAAGGCATAAATAATATGATAATATATAAAAGCACTCTGATGACACTTCAATTTAAGTACATGATGTATACTCAACAGTCATGTTGAGGTATCCTACATAAAACACCACTATTATTATAAGACAATTTGTCTGTCTTGTATTTCATATTATAGTAGCAATAGATGAACCTCCAACATGCTGCTTCAAAATGGTGAAAGTCTTTACACACTGCATGACAGTATAAGTTGTTATTCACTACAGGAATCTAGTCAAATTTCATATCGGATATCTGATCTGTCTTGGAGACAGAGTCATATATGTCATTCACTTTCTAGCAAACAGCATAGTTATACCATGAAACAATGCCGCTAGAGCAGCAGACTGGTCCTAAACAAGGACAAACCTGTTGGACAATGTGAAACTGTTAAGCTACCTTCATTATTTATAAACACCAAAAATTTATCAATGCCACAGTTGTAACTTAATTAACCAAACAAACACACCAGAAAGTAGAAATACATTAACTAACTACAATATGATAACTTGATATCTACATCTACAGTGATTTGCTTCAAACATGAAACCTACTCTTTTGGCACTTGGAGTTGTTTCTTCCATTTCAAAACAACAACAAGTACATGACCAAGTAGTCTTTAGCTACCTAATGACCATATAATTAATTATTCTTACCTGTGCTCCCGCTTTAACTTGTTGAGCCAAGTAGTCTGCTATAATACCAGACATCCTCTCCAACAGCATCTTGCTCTCATCTGGATGCTTGTACAGCCAACCCTTTGCCTTTGAGAGAGTCTTGCTGCCACCACCCTCAACCATGTACGCCATTAATGTCCACTACATGAAGTACACAGCTCAACACATTATATCACATAAGGGACGGTCCGTAATTTTTGTATTTTTCTAAATTTGGATTCAGGATGAATTGCTGTTGACCCACCCACCCAACACAAATTCCGTCCCTAAAATAATATGACTTGTCATACCCAGTATTCCCGTATTGACAACTGACAAGCAAGCAATTTTATAATAAATATAGTAAATGATATGATCTCTACTACAATTTATAGTGTTCAAGTCTCCTGGACTGCATTGTACTGGTGGCAAATAGTAGTATGAAGGCGACAGGAATACAATGACATCATTGAATTTCATATTTTAAGAATTCGGATTTAGGGCTTACCCACCACCTCCTTTCATCCCGAATCTGGATTTATAAAAAATGAAACTTACTGACGGCCTCTAACTAAACTGTGAAAGATAAAACTAAATTCATTAGATATTGTGAACAGCAGAGACTGATCATGTAGCTCAACATTAATTAATTAAGTCAGTGCTTTAGTATAATTCAATAAAATGTTTGAATATTAGCAAAAGCTTCGATCACACAAACTCAATCTGACCTACTGCTGTGCTACTAATTGTGCCATTGCTTTCATGTATAATTAATGAACAGCTTTAACACTTACTTAACAGAATAATATGACATTTTGAACAACCCACAAAAATGCAATGCAGCCATATCCCAACTAGTTTTGCATAGCCAGCCCTTCTCCCTTTCCAAAATCCAGATGCCACGAGATTATATCCCACCTACCTCTGCTACAACTACCTCAGCTTTAAGTATGTTCCCATAACCAAAATGTGTACATGACATTGCACTAGCCTTGAATGTACACTCTCACCGCCTTTTAGAAGCATCACTGCATCCATCGATACATTTATTTCATTGTGAGATACAAACCCGTCCAGTCTACACGTGTCCCATCCTACCAATGTACAAGTTCGAAACAGTACACTGTAACAAATACTGTTCATTTAGAAACTATCACTGTCATGTATATATCACTGGCATAATCCATAAAGCAACTAAGGCAATATTACTGGCACGAAAAGCAATCTGACCAACAGCATATTTTTGTTATCAACAACTAGTTAATAAATCTTATATTCCTTTGTTGTACAAGTGTGCATGACAACATACTGTAAATCAATAAATGTTTTTGTAACTATAAAAGTTTGTAAATTTCAGCAAACTCTATTTTGTACGAACTAAATGTTCATACACTTGCACACGTGCGTGGAAGTGGCAACGTCTCAATCAACATCCAGGTGAATACCTGCCGACATACACTTTCTACAGCCATGCACATCATTATAGTTTCCAAACAGGAGTGTCTTGGTGGACTTATTTCGATCCCAAGCAGTGCTGTTAGTCCTGCTATTGCTGTTTGCTAGATTAGTGAGTTTTTTGGACGCTGTTTACATAGTCCAATGAACCAAGTGGACTTTACTCTTGTGCACTTTACAATGACTATAAAATAAATAAAGACCAAGCATTTTGATGGATATTTGAACTACAAAAGTTAGTAAGCAATTTCAGTTAGTAAATCCTTTGAAATTTACAAAATTTACAAAATTAAATAGCTTACAACATTTATTGATTTTAATTGACAATGAGTATAATAACATCACTGACATTTATCATGCTCTATACCGGTGCTCCAGAAAAGCCAATCAGAGGCACTTTGCCATTGATACGTTTCCTCGTCAAGGTAATTGCATCAAATACATATTTTAACTCTTCACTTATGTTGACATCAAATCGAAGTTTCTAGAAAAAACAAAGTGAAAAAAATAGCAGACAAATTATGTAAACAGTCCAGCAAACTTGTATATCCAATGGAGACGCTAATGGAATAGGAAACACCGGACCCTAACAAACCACAAACAAAGTATTAGACTACATACACCACAACACATGCAAGTGATTTTACCTGTTTAGGTACCATCTGAACTTCCATGCCTAATGCCTAAAGAAATCGCAAAACAGAATGTTGAATGTTATCACTACAAAGAAATCAACTCCTGCATAACTGTTTAGTTAATTAAGCCCATCCCAGAGAAGTGTGACAGTCAACTTAGAATACTCTTTCGTTTCACAAAATGTCATATTTCTGAACATCAGCATGCAAGAATTTCCTGTACATCATTTTCCTTGTGTTTCTGTTAACATATCTTACTGTACATCAATTCAACTCCAAGACCTTCGCAACACAGTATAACTAGAATACCGTATTTCTTTTAATATTGGCTGCCCTCGAATAGAAGCCGTCCTCGTTTACAAGCCACAGCTGAAGAGACTTGTTGAAAATAAAGGCTGCACTAGCATGCAAAGTTACTGGCCATGCCCATATCACATGTTTTTGATGCCTCCGTGTCAATCTCATCTTATTACGCGCACTCATCTATGAATCATAACATAATAGTCGTGGCACTTACAGCTAACAGTGCTACAGTTGGCACCTTCCAAAGTGTCCAATTATGTCAACAGAAAGAAATGTGACGTTTTCAAGTACCAACGTGTCACTGTGTGAACTAGAGACTCAAAAATAGAGGTCGTCCTTGAATACAAGTCGTCCTTGTTTACAGGCCGCAGTTCCGTAACATTGTTAGAAATAGAGGTCGCGACCACTATTAAAAATACGGTACCATGTATAGAAGTCTCTTACAACAGCTCCGTCCCGATTATACGCACTCTTGACTCAAAACCTCTTCTCTTGTTAGATCATCTTGCACTCTATGCTTCTAAGGTAATGTGGGCAACAACAGAAGTATCCCGCGTAACAGTGGGTGCACTTGTATTAGTAGTAGACAAAGAATTTGTGTCCTCAAAGTCCCATACTTATGCATTACTGTAGATGAGATCCTATTCTTCACCCAGTCTGATTAGATTATAGATTGTTAGTTATTATCCCGTTGAAGGCAAATGAAAATGTAAGCGAGAGTCCCATTCCAAACCATACTTATGCATTACATATGGTGCGGCCATCAAGAAGGAAGCAATAGCATGGTACTTGCAGTTACGTCGGTGACATAGCATAATAGAAAGCATCAGCTTTGTTTTCCATTCTTGCAATGCAACAGAAATTTCCTCAAATACAGGAAGGATACAGATAGTGTTCCTGTTCTTCTCTTTTCATCTTTCTTATCTATACCATGGAACAGGAAGTTTTCCACGTCTTTGACAGACAGACAGACAAAATAAGTCTAAGAAGTTTTCCACGTCTTGTTTTAAACTAAGTGGTTAAATGTATTTTGACCCCTATGGGGTCATCTGTTGTAGCCTTAAGTGTTTGTTGTTGATTTAGAGGAACTCTACTTAAAGACTAGCTTTTAAGCTCTTGATGGAAATTTCTTTGGATTTGAAATATATGTATTTGACAGAGACAGACAGACAGACAGAAGTGGCTGTTTTGACTCATAGTCATTTAGAAGACAGAGGATTGTATGATCCCTTTAATTTAGCTTATAATAGTTAGTTGTTATAGTTGTTGTTCAAAGGACGCAAGTATTTAGCGATGTGCTATTGTATCATAGTTCCTATTTGAAAAATATATGACGACAGACAGACAAACAGACAGATTAGTGTAGGATGAAAAATCAAGTTGGATTGACAACAGAGACATTCAACAGTTTATCACTAGAGTAGTTTATAATCTTGATAGTTCATTTAGGTTTAATTGTTCTATGGTTTAGTGTTATAGTTGGTATCGTAGTAGATGGGACACATCTGAGTTATTTGCGTTGCTTAGCTGTTGTATTACCTACAAAATTTATTGAATAAAACAGGCAGGCAGACAGATCCATCTAGAATGAAGTCCTTGCAAGGCAAAGGAAAGGTGCAGGAGCGTGGCTCTTGACAGTACTATCATCATCATCATGGCGTGCATTATCTTCGTGCGATTTCCGCTTGGCATCCTTGATTAGACTCAGCTGTCAAATGCCTTTGACTTCTGGTCAGTGTGACTGTGAGAAAGAATTAGACTCAGATGGATACCACCTAATAACATGTAAGACTGGGGGCAGCCCAGTAATCAGCCATAACAACATGGTTTCAGCATGGTCAGACTGTTTGAGTCAACTGTAATTACATCACGTAAAAAACCCAGAGGAAGGTATGTCAATTCTGAAGACAGATCAGGCATAGTCGTATTTGATTCGGCATCAGGGGTGGATCTTGAATTGGATATTGCACTAGCGCATCCCTGGAGTAATGAAAAATAGAAGGTTTATCAGCTACAACTCAGAGAGCAGTGGCAACCAGAAGAGAAATTCTGAAGATCAAAAAGTACGACCAGAAGCTCTTGCCTGGAGGATTTTGACCAACATTTGTGCCTCTAGTTTTCAAACATTTTGGCTGTTGGGGAGAGAAAGCTAAAGACTATTTGAAGAAACTGTCGCAGCTATCAAGAGACGAAGACGAAAAACCAAATGCATCAACCTTCAAGACATACTGGAGATCTGTGTTTTCTGTGCGTCTACAACGATCAAATGTTAGAGAGAGTGACTGACAGAAAAATAAAGAAGATTGTTTCAAGAGGCAGCCACATAAACATAAATAGTTGTAGGTAGAACCAAGCCCTGTTGGCTTGGGTAGTATTTAGTTGCTTTGCTTAGATGGTGTATAATAGTTCAATGTTTGAAAATATATGTATTGACAGACAGACAGACAGACAGACAGACAGACAGACAAATAGACAGACAGACAGACAGACTTTGGAAGTTTGTAATTGCTTCAGAGATTTGCAGTTGATGTATAATAGCTCAATGTTGAAAATATATGTATTGACAGACAGACAGACAGACAGACAGATCAAATGCTAGAGTGATTGACAGAAAAATAAAGAAGATTGTTTCAAGAGACAGCAACATAAACATAAATAGTTGTACGTAGAACCAAGCCCTTTTGGCTTGGGTAGTATTTAGTTGCTTTGCTTAGATGGTGTATAATAGTTCAATGTTTGAAAATATATGTATTGACAGACAGACAGACAGACAGACAGACAGACAGACAGACAGACAGACAGACAGATGGATCAACAGTCCGTTTCATTCCCTTAGTTATAGGACATTTGGACGATGGGGTGAGATGGGAAAAAACTTTCTGGAAAGGCTAGCCAAGAAGTCACGTGATGAACTTCGTCAACCTAACGCTGCTGAGTTTCTGGACATCCGGAGAAAGAGATTCTCAAATCAACTTCAGAAGTGGAACGCAAAGGTCATCATGAGAAAAATCTCAGCTCTGACAAATGACATTAACTGTACTGTAGATTGCTCTACCCAGTTTTTCAGCCACTAAGTTGGCTCCGGGTAGTCTGCATTGTTCTCTTTTAAGTGTTACATGTTTGTTTGTTTTTAAATCTAGTCCTAGCAAACTCTCGTAGTTACAGTACTTTGTATATATTTTAGTTACCTTGCTAGCATTGTATTATAGATGTATGTTTGAAATAAATGTTATTTGACAGACAGATAGACAGACAGACAGAGAGTGCTAGTAGAACGTTATGGGTTTTACTTGTCGTTTTAATGTGGTAGAGTGTAATAATAGGCATGATTTATGATAATATATAGTTTGACAGACAGACAGACAAATCCAACTCTGCATACACCGATGGGGCAGCGGCTCTGAGGCGTGAAGAAAAAAATTAAAGAAGTAAAATTCAGAGGAGACCAGGCGGCGCCTCTGTGAAACTGATACCCCTTGTCTTCGAGCACTTTGGAAGATGGGGAGTAACAGGGTTTCAATATCTGCAACATCTATCTCGCAGTTCAGTCAATGAGGAGGGCAAACCAAACGACCCAGAATTCTTGAACTATTGGAGAAAGAGATTTGCCGTCCAACTCCAAAAACGTAATAGTAAGACCCTTACAAAGCAGTTCTCATCTCTCCTCAACGAATACAACTGCAGGAAGACTTCAGCTCTCAGTGGACAGTCATGAACATTTAGTGACCGGGACCATAAGTCCCTTTCGTCTAGTCATAATGTGCATGTGTATTTAGTGCATATATAGTGTGCATTGTAGTTTTAATTAACCAGTTTTCATGTATGTAATAGATGTAATGGACACGTAGATTAGCTATTGCTTTGGTGCTATAGTTCATTTATGAAAAATATATGTATTGACAGACAGACAGACAGACAGACAGACAGACAAGCATGCCAGCAGGCAAACTTATAAAAAATTCGATCACAAAACAGCGCACCTGTGGAATAACAAGTATGTCACAGAAGATAATAGCAGCGTCCAAGTCGAACCGTTCTAGAGGCTAAGACAAGACGTACACGTCAAAAATTATAACAAACTCATCACACAATCGTCATGCTAACCAAGTCACGCTTAAGTACTTTCTCACCTGCAGAGTAACCTCACAAGCTAATTCAGGCGTCTGACAAATCTCGAAAAAATCATGTTTAGAGCGCACTTCGCGAAACTCTGCAAAAGCACGAGAAATTCGAAAGAAAAAGTTGATTTTGTCATTTATTATTATGTCTACCTGGTAGATATCTTCCTGCTTGTCTCATCACCCACACTGGTACTCGCTCTACACGCTCACCAGCAGCAGCTCGTAAAATGAGATCGTTCTGTAAGGGTGGAAACTCCATGACGGCTGCACTGCAGAGACCGGAACGTCGCACACCGTTCGAGGACTTGGATTGTTATCCCGGATGTGTTATCCCGGATGTGTTATCCCGGATGTGTGTGACAGGCGGGTAAGTCAAGGTTGACTGAGTTTGTTTCTGTTCAACTTTTAGTGTCCGTGAATGTCTTCTCAGCTGTGTTTGTCTCAAGGCTTACTTTCGGATCCTCCTGCACCGCAGTTCTGGATCAAACTGAACGAGCTGAAGCGCGTCTTACTGCAGGACTCTCGACTGTGGAAAATACAGAAAAGGCTCTCTATTGAGTCAGGAGATTGTATAGTAGTTAGAAAGAAAACACGGTTAGATATAGTAGTCAGTTTGTCTTTTTATTCTGGTGTGTAATAAAAGTCTGGCGCGTCCGTTCTCTTCCCTCCTCATATGCATCCGCGGTCAGAATTTGAGGGCGGTGCCCGTTTTCCGCGGGCTAGACAAACCGGAAGCAGAATAAAACGCATTCAAAAATAGAATCTAAAACTAATTTCTGTACATAGTATATGCTGTGTTGAACTATGAGTAGAACAGTTTGTATGTTATCGCAGTGACTTCGCCAGCTTTCCATGGCTGGGGAGCCAGACTGCCATTTCATATCAAACTCAATTTAGACTGACTACGTAGAAAGGTGCTAGAAGTTTAGTAGGTTATACGCATATAGTATAGCATATACGCAGACTACCTACCTTTTGTGTGCCAACTCTTAAGTACTAGTATATACGTTTTGTTGTAAGGAGGTTTTGCATCTCTTATCCATTTCTGATGTATTCTGTTGAGCTGCTCATGCAAGTCATGTAGCATCAATTTCAAAATTAATGACAAAAAGAGCTTGTACTATCAGAAAAGCCACCACACTCAGAAGTTTTGGAGTCTGTGGCTCCTCGATGGCTCCCCATAACAACATCACTGATAGTCTTAGAGTATTTTTAGGATTAACTTAAGATTATTTGTTTGTTTCAGTGAAGAAGTTATTCACTTGATTGAAAATCTCATTTTACGGTTCATTCAGAGTGTGTTGGAAGGCGGCTCTGATCTTGATGTTCCTGGCAGGTGTTCAGCAGGTTGTGTGAGGTACAGCAGATTTCTAAACGTTTCAGTTATTTATTTATTTATCTTCAGTCCATAGAAAATGTGTTGTCGTGCAGTCTTGTCAGTCGAATGCATTTATTGTAGACAACTTACTTCAAGTACCTCTGTAATTCTGTCCTTGCTCGCGCACGCGTGCGTGTGTGTGTGTCTTTGTGTGCGTACGTGCTTGTGTGTATCATGCAGCATATGATGTTGTAAAGTTTACTGTTGTGTAGGTTTACTTCTGGTGTGGGCTTTGAACTGCTGTATTCTTCAACTCGATGCCATCATACTCGGAAACGCACTGACACAAAGCAAGGTACATAAGTGTTAGACGACAACTCATATTAGCATTTTTTAGTTTACTTGAACAGTTCAAATGCAGGCAAATCAGCCACATTTAACATGCAGTTTAGTTTTATTGGTTATAATTATGCAGTTGAAGCTCGAATGTGTTAATTATAACTTTTCTGAAACAGGCTAACTGTGGCAAGTGGTTGTAATGGAGACATGGTTGAGAAGGCAGTTATTTTGTATGTAACACGTGTAATGATGTTGTAGGTAGAAATGACCATAGGAAAGACCAAAGAGCGCATAAACAAAGAGAGAACGGCTTGATTATGCTCATCAATAAAGACGCCATGACGAGTGTGCTTTATGCATTGCTTTACTGCATTTCCATGCTCCATGTGCAGTAGTCATGCATGGCGTCATTATTGATGTACGTAAGACGTTCCCTCTGTCTGTGCTTTTTGGTCTTTAATTCCTATAGCCATTCCTATCAACATACATGTTTAATGTTTTCTTTACTACAGTAGTACATGTAATGATGTTGTAGGTATTACCGTAAGATACTGTAACCAGATGCCTACACTTTCTTTACTCACCACAGCAATGCGAATATAACATTTTGTGATACATTATTTCCTGTATAGTTTTATAATTTTGTATGTGTGTGTGCTGATCAACTAACTGTGTTACTCAATGAGAGAGGCGGTAATACAACTAAAACTAGAGAAGGTAATACAACAAACCGTTGTCCTTCAAATCTGAACATTTGAGCATGTGCACTCCAGTACCTGGGAAACTTATTACAGTGTCATTGGGTTTGTGTGTGTGTGTGTGTGTGTGTGTGTGTGTGTGTGTGTGTGTGTGTGTGTGTGTGTGTGTGTGTGTGTGTGTGTGTGTGTTCGCTGTTTTCTTGTATAGGAGAAAGCTGCAGAAGAACCTACTCTAGCTGCCTGAATAGAATGTCATCTAAACATGCTTGAATTAAGGCAACACACACCTGCATAGGCTTGTAAACATTGAGACAGTTGCTTGTTATGTCAGACAGAAAGACAACAGAGTGACACCTAGGAAAGAAATCTCATGTTTGCTATTGGTATAACTACAAGCCTTGCTTTTAGTTGTGATGAACTCTGGTTCATCCGTGATGTCAAGAAGATTATTGGAAGATTGAGCTGTAAACTCTAAACACTAGAATGGATGTAGACTATGTCTAGCTACATGTACTTGCAATTGATTTGGTTTTGTACATCATCAAAGTCATTCAATGACTACTACACAACAAGAGTCAGTCATCTCACACATAGCTCAATGGGTTTTCAAAGCGAGTTGAAAGCTTACCCAACTTGTCCACTTACAGTAGGTGGGTTATAAAAATTTAATTTAAAAAAATAGGAAAGAAATATTGATAGCAACAGTGCAAGAGCAACATGAATACGAAACATATAAAGGAATTTTTCTGGTATATTTTAGAATGAGTTGTAATGTAGACATGCATGTAGCATCACACAGCAAATGAGATTCAGATGTTGCATGGTCTAGTGGAGAAGCTTCATGATGCATTGCATTGTTCTTATGCTGCACAAGAATCGACATGGATTTATAGACATCTTAGAAACATCTTCAGTTACAGACTGGTATGTGACTTGAAAGCAACAATGAAACATGATGCTGTCACTCAGCCATAATACATACAGTACAGTATCTGAGGATATACAGGCTGTACAGCATAGCTACTTGATGCATTCTTAATTGGTTAACAGAAATACACTAATACACCCATTCAGACTAAATACAAATATTTTGTGTTCTTTATTAATTTAACGAAGAGCTTTGTGTTTGTGTTTCTGTGTAGCACAACTCACCGTTGTTCTCGAGAAAATCCATGAGCTCCTTATTACCAATTCATATGCAACAAAAAGGTGATACACTCTAAAAAATAAAATTCTTTTGTATGAGATAGTAATGCGATTGTTTCATTACAATTCCTGGCTGTTTTTTAGAGATTTGTATTATAACAATGTCGAGTTGTTTGATAAACAAGTTACTCTTAATTGTCTGCTGGATGACATCGCAGTCAAGTTTGAAGTTCCTCGACGATGCTTGCATGTGGTGAGACAAAAATTGTCAGCTGTGTGAGTAACTTGAATCTCTGCCAAACTTAATGAGAACGAGCAGTGACCATACCTTATATCTTCTGTCTCAACTATGTGGCAGTGTCAGACAATAATACAGTGAGTGGATTGTTGCCACTTTTTGTGAGTATGTTTTCACGAAGTTTTTGCTACAGCAATGACCATAATTGGTTAGACTCGGTTGGAGTTTTGGTATACAGTACATGCATGCTTACTGTTGATATAGAAAGGGAAGGGTTTGTCTAGAAAGTGACTGAATGTATATGGTTTGTGTAACAGAGAGATGTACTCACACAGTAGTGTTTATGTAAAATTGTGACACATAATATGATATCATCACATCATTTCTATTCTAGATGTCTGACAATAAAGGTATGCTGTACATACTAATGTGAGGCTGTTGTGTGGGGTACCAATTGTACTTTATTATGGCACAGTGTGTTGAGACAGGGTGGAGAATTGGCATATCTACAGTGTGTGTGTGTGTGTGTGTGTGTGTGTGTGTGTGTGTGTGTGTGTGTGTGTGTGTGTGTGTGTGTGTGTGTGTGTGTGTGTGTGTGTGTGTGTGTGTGTATTTGTGCTGGTTGTGCAGACTCTCTGCAAACTGCCTGACAGATGTCACACACACACACACACACACACACACACACACACACACACACACACACACACACACACACACACACACACACACACACACACACACACACACACACACACACACACACACACACACACACACACACACACACACACACACACACAGAGCAATCATAACAACATCAACAAGCATATAATAATAGTTTTGTTAATGGGTGACTTGACTTTTATGCATTAATTTTGCAAATACTTCCACAGTGTATTAATGAACATTGTTGTCTATTACAGGCATGTTATTTGGTGATTTGCTGTTTTCACATCAGGACATTGTTACAGACTGTCGAGAAAGCTCATCAATGGTTGTGAAAATTATGCTTTATACGTAATTAGTGTTACATACAGAATAGTTTGTGCACACCTGCACATGCATGTGTGCAGGCGCGTACACACACACACACACACACACACACACACACACACACACACACACACACACACACACACACACACACACACACACACACACACACACACACACACTGATTTATGCTTACGTTGCCACTTTCAGTTGGTCACGAGTAGTTTCTAACATATGCCAAGACACTGTGTCTTGTACTAAAACTACTAAGTAACTTCTGACATGCATGGATCTTATTGTTCATTACAGCAACTGGACCCAAATTGCATTTTGTTACTTTCTGTCACTTCTTGTTATGTGTAAGTACATGCTGTTGACTAACGATTTGACTGAAAATAGTAAAGTTACTGTACACATTCTAAACTGTTTCCCTGGATCATATCGGCTAGATCCTGATATTTAAATACATTTCAAGTAAGATGTCAGTGTAGGCTTGAGGGTCCAGCAAGTCTCTTTCTCCTATAATGCAAAACATGTTTTGAAAGTCTTCCACCATGTAAGGGAGAGGAATTGGCTGGACTTTCTAGCCTATTGTCAGTAACAATATTTACTGCCTAAATTTTTGGTTCTTGGTTGGCTTTGTGAAGACAGCTGAGGTTGTCGTATCCAAGTGGAGAGACTCGTTCATGTTGTGGTTGTCTGCATTCACACATACAGATGTGCAAGCACACACAGACCATTAACTGTTAGCATGTTGTAACAAGTTAACGTCGTGCGGGTTCTGGATACTGAGTGTGTTCTCTGTATACTCTTCTCTGTTTCAGGGAACAACAGTGCCAAACGACATACACGACGTCACAAGTAGGTCTTTGTCTAACTGATAAATTAGAGTACATAAGACACTGCTGTCTAAAATCTCTGTTTTGCATTAGTAATTTCATCGTCAGCAAGATTTGTTCTTGTGATTGAAAAGGAGGCAACATTTCAGCGCCTCCTTGATGATAAATTCTGTGAGAAGTTTGGTCCTTGCATTATAATCACAGTAAGCAAACGTTAGACTCTAGAATACACAAACTGTTTGCTTACTGTCAGTCTTTGGAGGGTAAGGGTTTCCCAGATGTAAGCACCAGGAGAGTCATCCACATACTGTGGACATTGCTAGAGATACCGATTCTCGGTCTTGTGGATTGTGACCCTTACGGTATTGAGACATGCACGTGTGTGTGTGTGTGTGTGTGTGTGTGTGTGTGTGTGTGTGTGTGTGTGTGTGTGTGTGTGTGTGTGTGTTATGGTGGGTAGTTATTGGTATTTATGGTATATTTCAGGTATTGAGATATTAACAGTTTTCAAGTTTGGATCAATGGTAAGGAAGCTACATACGTGTATAGTCTTGAAGTGGACTTACTTAGTCTTGAAGTGGACTTACTGTCTTGTGTGTTGACGATCTTATTTTCTAACTGTATTGTCTCATAATTATGCATCAGAGTGAGATCTCTGTAGCGATGCCATATTGCTTCTTATTGCTTTTAGTAGATGTAAACAAAAATGTTTACCAGTATTTAGAGTTTTTCGTGTATGAATCTCATCTTATTGTATTAAGCCACGTTGATGTTTCAAGTTCTGTACATGTAAATATAGATTCAATTGAATAGTTGATGCTGTGCTGTCTGTTCTTAGTCTCTTGCATATAATTCACATGACCTAACTTGTCCGTGTCTCAAATGGATCGGAGTCTTGCCAAGTGACTTAGCAAGGTATGAACCATGTTTGTGGATTACCCTACTGCTTCTAATGTCTTTCAAGTCTTTTGAGGCTCCAAAAATAATTTTGAAATTTTTTCAGGTCTACCTGTGTGATATTAGTCATTTTTCGATTTACTTATGTTTTTGTGCAGTGACAAGATCTAGTGATCTCTCAACAATGCAAATATTTTGCACAATATGGCGGCAAAAGTTTTCTACCAGATCACACACACAAAAACAAACACACACACACACACACACACACACACACACACACACACACACACACACACACACACACGGGGCAAAGCCTGGACATACAGCAATTTGTGAGGTCAAAAAAATGGTAATATCCTATAACTTTTCTAGGGTAAATTTCGAAAAGAATATCATTCAAAAAACATTGGAAGCATTAGGGTATGTTGTGTGATGGATACTAACTATGTAGTCTCTGCTGTGTGTCAAGTCAGTACCATACGTTTTGTAGTGTAGGGCAAACTTGTATAAAATGAAGTAAAATTAATTCTTCAAGTCTTCACTATGAATATGATGATCATTGTTACTTCCAGTAAAAAAGATGGATACTACGTATTATGCATTGACACGTGATTGTACAGCGTACTCAATCTTTTACGTTTTCCACTTGAAATCGGATGTACATCTCAACTACTAGTAACTGCATGTATCTAATAACACTGAGTCTGACCATTCTTTGCTAAGGTTATCCATTCCTGATGACTGCCTAATGGATCTGGCACAAAGAGACCAGCAACGACTTGTTTTGTTACTACAAAGGCCGTTCATGAAAGCCGAACCAATGTGGAAAGAAGAGGTAGAACTAAGCCACATGAAATTTATTTCTAACTCTAGAATAGTCAGTTGGTATCTATTATAACCATATAGGTTGAAGTGATGGTTGCGAGGGGCAAGAAAGCTGAGATTCAGTGTTTCAGCGCATCCTTTTCTCAAAGTTACTTGGTTGATGTTTATTTACCACAAAAGCTAAGTGCTGGAAGCTGGGTGTGAGTGACACTATACAAAAGTCAAATGTATGTACTGGTGTGACTATTGCTTATTAGCCGGAAATAGTTTGCATTGGTAAGAATAGATATGATATAATTGACTATTTATTTCTGGTAATTAATCGTGCTGTACTCATTCTATGAGTACATGTGTGGCTGTTAATAAATATTAGGGCCACTTAACTTAATTGATATTGAGACAATCAGGTTAGTCACTGATTGAGACTATGATCTTGTGTATTGGGATGTGTGAGGCAAGTCAGTTATTTATACTGCAACATTTCCAAAGTCTGATTTCCGAATATGCCAGCGTTGAAACTCCCTGAGTTTCCATAATAACCGAGATCATAGAATAATCATTATTTGGGAACACTTGCTGAATTAACGAAGTGTAAGTATACTGTTGTAAATGATCTGTAGGCTGGACAAATTGACAACATTTGCAACCGTTTGCTAAACGTTGGTAGAAGTTCTTGAAGTCTGTTGACTGCATCCTGTTGATAACTTCAAGTTGAAAGAGAGGCTTAATAAAAAGCTGCACAACAAGTTGGGATCTAAGAGACTTCAATCTTGTTATGTCCCGGCACCATTCTAGATCGCACAGATGGGACAGAGGTTATCACATATAGCACAAATATAATAAGATCCAAGGCAAGGAATAATGTAACGGAGTGCTAATCCTTTGATGGTGACCAGTCTATGTCATCACGTCTTCATCTTGTTCAACTACCATGGGAACAACTCAGGTGGTAGATGACTCTCAGACGATGGTGCAGATGGCAGACAGCTCACACATGCTGCACATTGAGGATGCTTCGACAATGGTTCTCCTCTTCCTTATCAACTCTTACTGTCTTCTTCCTCTTTTGGCTAGTTTTGCTAGAACCATTCTGTGTCCTCCAAATCAAATTATCCAGCCTCATAGGTGGAGCCTTCTTTCTCCCACAAAGCATCTCCACGCTTTTTCATTTCTCTCAAACCTTGACGCCTCCTTTTTGTATCAGTTTGACACTTCCTCAAAAGCTGGCTTCCTTCCTGACATCAAGCTTCTCAAGAAGGCGTCGAGACAGAGTAGTGTTGGTGATTCCCATTGCCTTTAGTACTCGAACAAGCCCTACATTCCCGGCATTCCTCTGCACAATTGATAGAGAGGTGGCTATCTTGACGATCTCCATAGAGGCAAAAAGGTGTTTTGGGCAGTGTTTCCAAATGAGGTTGTGGAGAGCCTCGTTCGAATTTTGAGTGTCTCCTTGCAACCTCTCCAAAAGATCCTCATAAACACACTAGCTCCATCAAATCAAGCACTTCTTCCTGGATTTCTTTTGGTTTGTACTGAGGATCCTTTCTGTTGAATTTACACCAGCTATCATCACCAGAAGGGCAGTATGAGTGGTTATTTGCGTGGTGGAAATATATCGCTAAGATTGCTCTAATCATTCCTGGTTTATCACCAATTTGACTGCGGATGGCCATACCATAATAATTTTGAAGCTTGTTTACCAAATCAGCCATTAGCCGGTACTGCCCTTTCAAACCCTTTCTAACCGAGTCACCACACGGAAGTGGAATCACCAGATCCTTATGTTCAGTCCACAACCTTCTAAGATGGGTGCCCATGTGTTTCTGGACGTGCCAAATACAGTCACTGTTAGTGATAGTTACATCTTCACCATACGGTTTAGCAAAGGTCACAGACCGAAACGCAGAACTATCACTATCACCTATCCAGGTTCTGTACCTTAGCTTGTGTAACTCCAAAGATCGACCCCACATAAGCACAATCCCATGCTGCTCCATGCTGTCTCAGGATCCTCTGTAATTGAGTGAGCAATGTGGGTGTGTGACTCTCCTTCCACATTCTGAACCTCTCACTCCCTCTGTCCCATGAGCCGTGTGCCTGGCAATCCTTACGAAATCGACTCTCTATTTCAAAATTGAGAACTTTGCCACTCACTGCTGAAACCACAGCCTGAATACCAAAAAGGCTTGGTGACCTCTCTTTTGCCACGTCACATCAGTGGAAACTGCCACATCTATGACCTCGTTGGTTGTGGCAAAGCCTATAAATTTATCATCATCATCACTATCATCACTAAGATGATACACAAATATTGAATTAGTCATTACTCAAATTTTGTGACATCAAATTAGTGCATTATCATTAGGAGTAATGTAAATATAGGTAGCATTCTTACTTGACAGTAGGTGCACTCAAACAGAAGCGGAACCACAAAGCCGTTTCTGTCAATGCCCATCTTCAACGCAAGTGACCTTTCTTGCACACTGAGCAGAGCGCAACTGGCTCTAGTTGAGCTGCCAAGGACAGATCAACTAGGCAGAAGCGTTTAGGCACTATAAACCCATCACGGTCTGGTCTGGATGAACCGTAGGAAGAACTCTACCACGAGCAAATCCACCAAAGACATCTTTCTAAACCTTCTGTATCTTCGAGCAGCAGCAATATTGGAAGAAATTCTTACGTGGTTAGATAACTGAATGGTTACGCACATTGCTACGAGATCGATCGAGAAATTCTTGTGCCCCGGTTCTGCCGCCCCTGTAGTGTATACTGGACTTTGCATGGAGTCAGCCTACTTGAAAGACCAACCGGTACCATTTGGAACAAAGTAGAAAATGTGCTCTAAAACTTTGCATTCCTGCTACTATTTAATTAATGTCATAACCAATTACTATAGTATGGGGTGGTTCACAATTTTCGTCATTTTCACGAGTGTAATCCAGGGTAATTCTGCACACTTGTTAGTTAGATGACCTGTATATTCTGCAAGAGATTGTGTCCCGCATTTACCTGCGCATGGTTTCTTTTGTTGCTACTGTAATTTAAGTATGTGGACGGCTGTTCTTGGCACCATGCAACTATACAACTGCATTAGGATCAAATATCAAGGGTGGGGCTATACTGCACAGTTGCCGTTTTTCCCTCTGATGGCTGTAAACACAGCACCTGGTTGGTGCATAGTTTACTAACGGTTAGAATTACGACTTGAGCATACGTAAAGCAGAGTTAAAGTTTTTGTAGGTTTTCTGCGAATGCTGCTATGGTCCTCCCTAGATGTTACTGATTTTGTCTTCTGCTTTTCCTCGCAGGCTCTGCACCATTCACAAACCCATGTCTGCTTCTTTGATGGTCTTTTGCTTAGCATATATAGCAATTTACAATTAAATCATATGATATCCACTTTTACCCCCCCATAATGAGGAGAGAAGTCCCCCCTGATCAGCTGATTTCAGCTGGTGATTTATCTTCCGCGATATTCACGAGCAGTAATAGTGGTGTGTCTATCTTGGAAAGTATGAAGTGACCAAACAACTTGCTAGCTAAAAAGTTAGATGGTTTGTTCTACAAAGAGTTGCTCACTATTGCATGAAAACAGTAGCTAGAAATTCTTCCGGCTCACAAACATAGGTATTTTGCCGCTACCTAAAGCACAGAACGTTAAGCTATCCAGCGAGTGTTCACGTTCGGTTTCGTCCCCGTTGAAAAAAGAAACGTGCGGCTAGGGACAGAGAGACCGGTGCGTAGCGCACGTTACCACTCCAATACTGCATATAGGGTTGACTTTCCTTGTGCACGTGAACGTACAAACCATCGTTTAGTTTTAGAATGTTGACTCATACTTCGGTAAGTCTTATGATGTCAAAGTAGCTTGACACAAGATCACGCAACGTTGTATTCTTAGTTTGGGAATATCAAACATTTCGCAAGATTGATCTTCGATAAGATTATCGTGAATTGAGTGAAACAAATCCGGTACAAAATGTGATTTCGTAAGTTTTTGTTATGTGAATTTGCTTGTTTGCCTGCTTGCCAGTTTGTCTGTCTGTCTGTCTGTCTGTCTGTCAATACATATATTTAAAATTTCAACACTATTACATTCTAAATGGTTCTGTCTGTGCAAACAATAAATATGTTTAGAGTAGATACGTAATATGTATTAATTTCTATATAGTTGTTTTCTTCATAAGGTTTATTTAGTGTCTGTCTGTCTGTCTGTTGTTTGTCTGTTAAAGAAATATATTTTTATAAATTGGAACTATTACAGGCTAAATCAGTTTGTTTGTCTGCCTGTCTGTGTCTCTCTGTTTATTTCTTACATCAAACTATTATACAATTCTGCAAAAAACTACAGTGATACACTTAGACTAATGCTTATTGAAAAACTAAATCAGTGGTGTACCCTAGCTTAATTAGGTGTGCTGAGGAGGGTTCACAAATTGGGAACAAATATAATATATATATTACGTATCAGTAAGTGTGTATGTATGTATGTATTTGTGTGTGTGTGTGTGTGTGTGTGTGTGTGTGTGTGTGTGTGTGTGTGTGTGTGTGTGTGTCTGTGTGTGTGTGTGTGTGTGTGTGTGTGTGTGTGTCTGTCTGTCTGTCTGTCTGTCTGTGTGTGCGCACGTGTGTGTGTGTGTGTGTGTGTGTGTGTGTGTGTGTGTGTAATAATAATAATAATAATAATAATAATAATTGGGGCGAGCCTTGGCAAGACCCTCCTTATGTATACTGTACTGTGTTGAGATGGGTCCGATAGTACGTGCGACCGGAAATGACATTGATTTTGAGCCAATCACTGACATGATGGTTTGTGATGTCACAATGCAGATATAGGTGTAATAGCCACGGCTCTCCAGGTTGCTGCGCACGAGAATGGGCAAACAGACTCGAGCTCCTAGAGATGGCTTGACGACTGCGGCCAAAAATGCAACTAAATGAGAGAACACGTCGCTTTTACAAAGAAATCTACGTTAGCACTATACCTATATGTGCATGTTCTCCGCGATGACAAATCACTGTGTGTTTCTTGTCTGTTCTTATTGAGGCTCGCCCCAACAATGCTTTGCATTTTAACTAGTATATTTCCATTCGCAACAGATACAGTTGCAGCTCCCTCGCAGGGGATACATAGAAAATACACACCACAAGACAGATTAAAAACTCACAACATCTAAATCAAAGCAATATATACAAATATATATATATATATATATATATATATATATATATATATATATATATATATATATGTACCAAAACGTTCCATTACCAGTGGGACGATGTTGACTACTGACCCTCCAGACAGCAGCTTCTTGTGTTGTTTGTACTTGGACATCATTTGGTTTCTCTTTGGTTTGCTGCACTGTGTCTGCCTGTCTGTCTGTCTGAGACTACGATTTATCCAATTCAAGATTCAACCTGGTTTCCACGGTTTAATTAATATACCAATTAAGCTTTGACCCTCCGTGTAAGTTTACAACATACAGTAGCAAAAATTCACGACAAGTCTCTTCTGTTATACAAATGTCTTGAATTGCCTTGTGTTGCTCTTTTGCTATCTGGTGCAAGAGGAACAATAAAACCTGTGAAGATTGTCCGCTATTTGGCTAGTGTTTTGTCTTGATTCCGTTACTTGCTGTTTTAGTTATATGCTCTAGTTCGTATAGCTTAATTAATAACTATGTGGACAGTATCTGGTTGTTTTGTTTTTAAGACTGCGTTGCTGTTGATAAAAGAAAGAAACAAAGCTAAGAAACAGAGCTATGGAAGTAGTGTTACAATGATGTGGGGATTTGGTAAATTTACCCAATGAAGTTGCCATTGATTACGGCAGCAAAATAATTTGTTAAGTAATTTCAGACAAAGCAAAATACTTGTAATCGCAACAAACTGCTTAAAGTTCTTCTGAGTCGCTGTCACTGTCACTGCTTATTATTCTAGTCTCAAATGCTTCATCTAGATCTGGAAGATGAGGACAGTTTAATTTCTGATCAAGTGCCACAGAACTGGTGACACTGTCATAGTGACACCCGGTATGTGCCAGTTGGATGTCAATTTCAGTGTATGGAAGAGAGGGTTTAGGTAACACGACTTTACTTGGCACATGAAGCAATTTGATCCTAGGTCGGAAGATGAGCCATCTGTAGATACCACTCCCGGGATGTGGTGAGTAAACATACACTGGCAATTGGAAGCAGTCACTGACTGCTTGTAGCTCAAGCTGAGTGCCCCATGTGCCAGGAACCTGTATATTTTGCTTAAGTTCTTCAAACGTTTTGTCTGTCTGCAAGGTATAAAGTATGTTGAATAAACTTGACTGTTGAGGTTGATCACTTGGCTGAGGTACATTCTATGTCTTTGTGTGTGTCATCTGATCCAAACAGCTGCTTTGAAAGAGCTCTGAAAAGGCAATTGCCATCTCCTACGACTTTGTCTCTTCTTTTTTCTTTCTGCTAGCAGGAATCGGTTTAATATTAACAGTGTAAGTTTGTTGTGTTGTTGAGGTCGTGGGCATAGTAATGGCTGACTGCAGAATACGTACTACAGTTCCTGGGCATGGAAGCAGATTTTTGTTCAATACCCCCTAAAATCAACCCTGCAGCAAACAATTTCAAATTTGTTCATGCACTCATATAGAGAAAGGAGAGCTCTCTGTGAGTCACCTGGATCATGCTGTCATATGTCTGCTGATGTCTTTCACCGTTCTTGTCATATTGTCTGATTACAATCAAAGAAACTTAATTTGAACAGGAACGGTTTATGAGCACTTGACAACTTACTTAAAGCTAGTGACAATGTAGATGCTTTTTTCAAGAATTGAACTGTTTTATATGCCTGGATTTGAACATCTTGAGATTCAGTTTTACAATTACATTTCATTGGCACTTTGCTTAGAAGGCATGTACTGCATTGCCAACTTGTAGGAGGCGCAGACTGAATACCAACACAATCCCTATATAATATAAATACATGTACATATATATACTGTAGTGTTCAGATTACAAATGGCCATCACTCACATACCAATGGAACCACTTTGAACATGAGCCTTCACATAGAACCGTATTTGATTTTGTAGTTTTCACTTCACAGTTTCCACACTCCCACTCCCTTTCTATGTCTTGAACTGCAATGTGCAATAAATAGGATGCAACATTATTCTATATATGTTTAGTGAGTCATTATACCTTTGTGCAAGAGGTAATTCCATGCCTCTGGTGTAAAGTAGTTTTGCAGTTTGCCTTTCTTCAAGTCAGTGTCTATGATTTCGTCAGGTAGTTCATTGCTATCAGAATTTATGTCACTTTTGCTGATGAGCTGGCCGTCTCTTTCAAGTGCAGAAAGAGCAGATTTGTTGCAAAACATAATAAGGATGCCTTAATTGCAAATTTACGTGTATTAGTATTCCAAGGTAAGTAAAGTGTCAACTGTGTGAACAGATACCTCGTTCTTCTAAAGATATCTTTACTCGTTTTGTCAGCCATGAGCATAGCAGAGTGCTTTGTTTGATATCCTTTGTTTCTTCAGGAGTTGGTTTGGTCATGCGAACTCTAGATTGAATTGGGTGTTTAGTCTTGCTGGAGTTGCATAACTTTGAGGTTGGATGAATAGATGGTTTTAGCTTTGTACGTTGTGTTGTTACTTTCTTGTTACTTGGTATTTTCTCTTGGGGATCTTCAGCTTTGATAGCACATTCCTGCATTGACAGAATTGCACTTGCCTCACGTAATTTTGTCCAAACATGTTGAATAGCATCTACATTATGACATTCGGATATTTGAAGACTCAAACGGTGTAAGTGACTTTGAAATTTCTGTTGAATGCTCACTATGTCTTTCCTACCGGTACCAAACTTGCTTACGACAACATCCCAACCAACATCTGGCATATCATCTGAATCAGAGACATTCTCAGTGTTGTCATTGGCTCCTGTCTTGCTTTGGTCTTGTGATTGGGCTTCACTCTTATTGCAACCTGTTGCATTGTCTTGGCTTTCGTTAAACCATGTAGACTGTAAAGATGTTGCTACCAAATGGATATGTTTGCAGATAGTTGTATGAAAACGGAAATCTATGCATGTACAAGAGTACTTGATGTATGCATATCTGGCATTGACTGCACATAATATTGCAACATGGTGTAACTAATTCTACAGTTTGTTTCACTTTGTATGTAGCTTGCCTCTCTCTGACTTGACAAACCAGCAACCGGCTTCATCTTTAGTGATATTCTGCTGTGATCAAATGCCTTGTCCTTTGCAACTCTCAGTAAAATGCAGACAAGAGTATCCAAGCGTCTATTGACTGTGCCCTTCAAGTAGTCATATTTTAACACACGATGAAATGCTTCCACGAACATATTTGTGCTTATTCCACTACCTGTACAGAAACATAAAGCCCATTGCTCTTTGCTGGCAACGTATGCCTTTTCAAAATACTTGGCAAACTCTCTAGTCTTTGGTAGTTTCCTGAGTTCACAAAGGCTACCTTCCAGGAGTCTTTCAAAGGTCAACTTGTCTGGCTCTTCCATTAGGACTTTCAACTGCTTATGCACCTGTGATTCAATGTTGCTGTCTCCTATCTTTCGTAACTGACTTCTCCAAGAGCGGTCTAGATGCCAATTGCAGAGCAGCTGTTTTGGCTCATTCCCAAAGCTATTGACCCATGGTTTGTAGTATTGATTGGCATCATCAGACATAAAATACTGTGGTTTAAACAGGGATTCTCTAAATTGTCTCTAATGGCATTTAAAAAGCATGTTATCCCAGTTTCATCCTCGCGATTGCTAATACACCATGCAGTAGGGAATCCTTCTCCGAAGTCATCTATTACTAGAAGGGTGATTAGAGGAAATTTATATGCATTAGTGCCATGAGTGGCATCCATACAAACAACTCTTTTTTCAGCAAATGCTTGCAGGACCTCCTTTTGTAACGGTGTTTGAATGACTAAGAGAAAGTCGTCTTCTTTGAGGTTGTTGCCAGCTGACTGCCCCTGAAACTTGCAGAATGAAAGGGAGCTTGATGCATTTTCATCTGGACAACTGGAGTCTTTCATTAGTATGGCTAGACTCGTTGCATTGTCAGAGTGCCTTTCAAACCGTCTCAGTCCAAATGAACGTTGGATGTTGCTGATGTATTTCAAGCAATCAGATGTTTTCTTTCAAACAGGCATCCCTGGTCAGTGCTGCTGACAGTGTCTCGAATGTCTTTGATTATTCTGTCGAATGCCACTCCAGTTTGGATCTGACCAGCTATGATTTGGCGGTCTGTTTTTGGGAGTCTTAGGTGTGCAAGATCCTTGTTATGTTTGTAGTGGCATGGCCAGTATGTAGCAGATACTTGGCCAGTTGCATTGTCTACAGATGCACTAATCTGGGCAGTGCAATGAAAGCCCAGTTTGGAAGTGCCTTGAGACTTGAGTTGGCATTTGCCAGAACCTCGGCAGCTGTATACTCCAGTTCTATTGCAGGAGTAAGTGTGTAAAGTACATGTTTTTTTTCCTTTTTGCACCTGTGACTTTGACAAACCAAGTTTGGTTTTCTTTCTCAATTCCTTCTTTCCATGATTGAAACTCTAAACAGGTAATGGATAGTATAACCTTTGTGGGAATTGGCAGTTATATATAGATACTCATGAGTATTTTATTTTGTTATTACTTAAATGCTATTAATTGTCACTGAGAATGTACTTTTAGTACATAAATAAATAAATAAATATATAGATATATAAATAAATGAATACATAAATAAATAAATAAATATATAGATATATAAATATATAAATAAATGAATACATAAATAAATAAATAAGTAATAACTGATTGAATATGCATGTATGTACATATAATAAACATTTCATGCACACACATTCAGGGAGATGGTTGTTTAAATAAGGAACTTCATTGATTTTGAACATAGAAAAACGTACCTGTAAAATCTGAGAAAGTGAACGTTTCTGTTTTACAGTGAAACAATGCACCCGTTCCAGATGCATCCTCAACTGTGCAACTCGTACGCATTGGAACGAACAGCCTTATTCTAGGCAACGGACAAAAGTTTTCTCAGACATAATGTTCCGCGCGGTTTCGATAATGAAGCCCGTATAATTCGTGATAAGGCACGTGCATTTTAGTAACAAACACACGTGCGGCACGTGCGGTATTGGACGGTAACGTGCGCTACAGAGAACAGTCTCTGTCAGAAGTAATTGAATTCAAAAGTACGCGGAATTGTCCCGTGTGCGGAAATACCCCGGATTATCCTACGCTCCCTCCATCCTCCCATTTTAAAACGACGATTTTCTGATCTCGTGCTGACACTAGTATTACACTACGTAGAATGTGACATCTTACCGTCTTCTTCAAAAACCAATCATTGAATGCAGCGTCCCGAATCCTTTCTACGTCTTTTTCATCCTTTTCCTCTCTGCTCTGAACGTGAGGCAGAGCTTGGCCTTGTCTTTTGCAGCTGCTGTCCACTTCTTCTGTTCGACAAGCACTGCCTCCCTCCGTCGATGTTTGCTGTTGAATACAAAGACGTTCATAAAGTGATGATGTAGACAGTGCTGATTCGTATGTACAACGATTGGTTTACGCAGGCAATAATTATGTAGACATAAGTTACAACCTCACGCTAAACTAAATACCCGGACTAATTCAGGATGCGCATGGGCGATTCCAGACCACAACAAAGATCGCACTGTAACCGTCTAGTAAGGGTTCTGCGCAACGCGTCTCCCGAGCATTTGAAGGGCATCGCGATTGCATAAAGCATAGCTTGGTATTAAAGAAAAGATAAATAAATCAATAGCCTAATCATTATTTTAAAAGCGTACGCAAGATCTACCCCCTACCCGGCCCTCTTATCGTACGTTTTGTACGCTCGTGAAAATGACGAAAATTGTAAACCACCCTTATAGTGAGTAGACAATATTTTATGGCTAAAAATTGTAATACAGTATTCAGAGCTGCCAACTCTCCCTCCTACCCGCATTTGGCATCAAATCTCCCGCATTCTGACTATTGGTGGGTGTGACCAAAATGATGGGTATGCCTGCTTTGTGTAACTGTTCCTTACAGTTTCAGTACATGCATATGTACGTACATACTTCAACTTGATATCCCGATATCAATTCCTATGTGCCAGCCCCTCTCGTTATCCGGCTCTTTCATAATGGGTCAAAATACCGACATAGAAGGAGGAGTCGGTCAGAAGTGGAAAAGGGGAGGGGCTGGCTACCTGATTACCATATGTATTGCTGGAAAATTGATCGAAGAAGGCCACAAAAAATAGAATTCAAAACATCCCAACTAGCCACGAGAAATGTGCATGTACTTTGTTCTTAGATTTTTATAACAGGCAGTAGTACATACAGTACAAGTTCTGTGTTTAATTAACTATTATGTTTAGTAATTGGTGTTGATGCTGTGTGTCGCTAGTTAGGCACATTAATCAATCGGTTATACTTTTGTTGCGCTATAATTAAATTAATTAATGGCTTCTACTTCAACCGGACATGATTAGATATTATATATATTATTTAACACTTATTACGATATAAATTTATTGATATTAATGCTATTGTAGGCGTGTCCAAAAATTCAAACTCCGCATTCTCCCGCATTTTTTCCTGCAAACTCACGCATTTTGACACCGCTAGGTTGGCAGGTCTGAGTATTAGACCCTAAGAGCTGTGATGGCCTGGGATGGACCACTTTATTAAACTTTCCAACGGGATGACATAGACTTTGGTGGTAAGCTTTATAGTTTAGTAGGGTTTAATGCCGTATTACATTTTTAGCCATAAAATCTTGTCCACTCACTATAGTATATAAAGTAATTGATTATGAAATAGTAGCTGGAATACGAAGTTTTTGGAGCTCATTTTTTATTTTGTTCAAATGCATGGTATCAGCTGGTCTTTCAAGCCTACTTCATGCAAATGGATTAGAATAACAGTTCAGTATACAATACAGAGGCGGCAGAAGAGGGGGCAATCTCTCCTCCAATATTGGAGTTGGGGCATCGATCATCCCTCCTATATACCGGACGCTATGTAATTGCATCAGGTTTGAGACAGAATCTGGGGTGTTAAGGTTGGTGTCATCAATGACTTATTGCACATGCAAAGTTTAAGTGGTCAGCCTCTTCCGCGTTGCGTACAATGTAGAAATAACATTGCAAGTAGAAATAATATTGGATGGTGTTGCAGCTGACTCGCTTGACACACATTGTCCAATCATTTGTGTGCATGCTGCTTTGGCTACTTTTGTCATGCACAGTCTAATCAATGACAAACGGATGTACCAGAGTCAGTTAAAATCAAAATGGCGGCAGTCTGTTACAAAAATTCCCCCCTATCCAAAGGAGCTTTTTCCACCCTTGCAATAGCTGTAAAAGGTCTTCTTAATATGTGCACAGGGTGGCTAGAGTGGGACAAAGTTCTCACTCAAAGAGGGGCTGTGAAAGAGGTTAATTACAATGGCTGTTGAGACACACTGTACAAGCCTCAAAGTATACATCCTGTCATCTCACTATAGCTAAATGGAAGGCTCCATAACAGTATTCAGTTCATTTGAATTAAAGCCTTTGAAGTATAGTAGTAGGTGTAGGGAGTGGCCGGGTATACAGGTGCTGCCCTTGATCTAAAGTGGTCACATTCATGATCATTGTATGGATGTCTTCATGGTCATTAGGTCAGTGTAATGTTTTCAAAG
This sequence comes from Corticium candelabrum, assembly GCF_963422355.1. NCBI lineage: Eukaryota > Metazoa > Porifera > Homoscleromorpha > Homosclerophorida > Plakinidae > Corticium > Corticium candelabrum. The sequence goes on along the minus strand of NC_085092.1, from coordinate 805,382 downwards.
TTCCACAACCGAATGAGAGGACAGTACAGGTGATGACTGCATTACTGTATGTATATAGAACCGTTATCGTGTATTACCATTTGCTGCACGTGTTGCATGGACTGCTAAAAAGACAAAAACTGACATTGTCGCTCCATAGTCAAGCAGATATCGTGTCTATTCTATTCTTGAGTTTTATGCTTTGATTTAGTATTGAATGTGTAGTCTAGTGCAAAGTGTAAATGTAAATACTGTAGTTTGAGTACATGAGTTACTTGGTAACTGAAAGCTTGATCATAAATAACTATACTGAAGTCTGTAGCTTAGATAAGAATTCCATGGTTATTGGGCATTACTCAGAAGACTTACGTCAATTGAAAAAAGCTGTTATTTCTGGAGAGTTGCATCAAGCAATGCTTACTGTAGCTATGGCTGCAGCATTTATTTTTGATAGTACTCTTAAATAGATGTGGCATTTATTTATTAGTAGGCATGCATTAGCATGTTGAGATGCCATACCATGAGACAGGCTAACAGCAAGTCTAAGTGTTATCCAGAAAAAATTGTTCTTATGTAGTTTAAATAAAATAATTAAAATATTCTTACATGGTTATGCATAAGGCAATCGCACACAAAGATAGCATAATCACAATCCAGTTCAAAGCCAACTAAAGCTGCGTGGACGGTTCTAATGTCAGCTAGTATGCTTCCTATTTGCACAAGCATGGTAATTGCAGTGCGGCGTCTACTCAAGGGTGACGTTTATTTTTATATTTTTAAAAATTATTTCAGGGAGGCTTTTTACTTAGCGTCAATTACTCATAGCAACTGACCATGACCAAATGGGTAGAAAATATAGAACAGAAGTATCAAATACTCCTAGCACTGCCCAAGACGGCTAAGAAACTTGGTAATTGAAAGAAATATGGCATACAAGCTCACATTAAAGGACACGTGCCTCTCATTAATTTGTTGCTAGGCCAGTCACTGTTTTCCAAAGAGGTCAGCCACTTTGAAACTGTTTGACCATCTTTGAAGTAGGTAAAGATGCTTAAAGTTGGTAATCTTTCTTCTCTTCCCATTAGTATTTAGCAGCAGATTGTGCATGAGTGGTATACTGTAGTCTCATGATATTTACATCCTCATTTATCATTTTCATAAATTATGCATACTGTGGTGGAGAGCCTTCTAAAGAAGAAACATTAGTATAAACACAGACACTGACTCCAAGACACAACTGGTGGGTGGGTGCACAGGCTTGTGTGCTGATAAGAGGCATGCATGTGGAGATAGGATGATGTGGGAGTAAAGCCTTGGGCGCTATGTAGGTGTGAAGGAGTGCAGACTGTGTGCATGCATATATGTGCACATGTATTGTGTCTGAATGAAATGGTGTCTGTGTGTGTGTGTGTGTGTGTGTGTGTGTGTGTGTGTGTGTGTGTGTGTGTGTGTGTGTGTGTGTCTGTCTGTCTGTCTGTGTGTAGGTCCAAGTGTGTGTGTGCCTGTATGCATGCACGTGTGTGAATTTTGAAGTACAGCAGCATTGACGGAATTTTTGCTGGAGGTTTTCTTCACATTAATCTAAAATTTAATGCTCTAAAAGTTTTCTGTAAATTTTTGTGACAGGATTGCTGTGGAAGAAATTATAGCGTCAAATTGAGAAATTTTACTGTCAATGGATGAGTCAGTTTGTAATTGTAAAAGAGACAGTGCCATCCATGTACACACTTAGAGAGACTTTTACCATCTAGCTTAAAGTCTGTTTCAGAATTCAGAATCAAAGGGAGAGTGATAATCTATAGCCATGAGAACCATGAGGAAGGCTACTGTAGACTCTGAGAGTCAATTTGGCTCATTAACATAACAAATGATTTGATTTTAAAATTACAACATAATTTGTATTTGTCCTATAATTCTTTTTACCATTTAATTAATGTCAATGTGTTAGCAGTAGTGGCTATAATTCATCAGACTTCATGACTGTACCTACTACCCATGTTATGTTAATTGGTATCTTGTCTTTCCTGGATAAGTGATCCATATGACACAAGTAAGTCAAGCATTTAGTGGGAAACAGAAAAATTATGGCCATTGGTTATGCAAGTTATACTTGTTCAATAGATACTAAACACTAAACCATCTCATTCACGTGGAATGGCAACATTTTCTCTGGTTTGCCATCTGTACATGCAATGAGTGGCCACAAGACAGGACCATGTTCTTACATCATTGATGATCTATGCTGAAGGAAATTATGTAAACCATTGTGTGCTGACAGGACACACTACTGGCTACATATCACAAACCCTACAGCTATACATGTACCCACACTGACACAATACTATATAGTGAAAGTTATCAGTTGAAACTCTTGATTACATGCCAGTCTGTATAGAAACTATTTAGTACCAACAGCTGTTCTGTATCTGTCCTCCAGAATAGCCTCTACAAACGGGAGTTACATAGTTCTCTTTACATCAAGTTACTTTTGTTACATAAACTATTTCCCTATAGAAGTCCCGCTTCTAACAACTGGTTTTTCCTTCCTTACGGGCTGGAATGTCCTTCTAAGCACCAGTGCTTCTAATCTTGTCTACTCATGGTCTCCCATTCTCTTGTTAAAGAGGCTTCTTATCCTCAAGTCTGACTTGAAATGCGTCTTCATCAATGGAAGACGATACCGACCCTGTAGTGCAACTGTAACTCCGTGACTTTCTTATCCTACTTATGGTCGACAGACCGTTCAACCCACCAGACGACAGTTTCCGGTGTCTCGTCTCTGCAAACTTCGTCACGCACGCACCGTCCACACATCCGTCGTCCTCACTCTCCGAGCTGTCAGAGGGATCCTCCTGCTGTCGACGTTTCAGTTTTTGTATCATCGAACGTATGCCCATCAGCTGCTTGACAAGCTCCTGATCTTGTCGCCGCATTGCGATCTACAAGAGAAATTGACTAAAACACTAACATCCTCATCCAGAGACTCATATTGTAACACTATAGTCAGACAATCATTCCAACAATGTAAACAAAAGTGAGCCAATCAGCTACCCTACAGTCTTCTCTCCTTCTCCTCACCATCTCCTGTTTGAGCCACACTAGAGCCTTATCCACATCAGCGCGTCGTTCCTCCAGCGAGACAGATGTTAGGTCGTTGGCAACGGCAACAACGCCTTCTTTGTCGCCATTTTTCTGTCGCAACAAGACGGATGCTCGCCGTCCGCGACTCATGAGACCTTCCAGTGCGACACTGTCAACTCTACGATCCGTGTTGAGATCTGTAAATCCCACATCACACGCCGCCATATGACAGTGCCCTCCTAGCGCTTATCGGATCGTATGAACGCCGATGTTTATCATAGCAAGGTCACGCGGGAGAACGCAAGCCCCGCCTCATGCTCAACACTCATTGGTTGAAGCGCCTGTAAACCCCGCCACCGGTAACAGGTGGAGGCACGCTCTCATTTCATTTCTGTCTCCCTATCTCGTTTTTTCAGAGCTCTATCGCGCCTATTGCACGCTGCCATATTCAAGTGCAAGTCGCTTTATGCTCTGGCGTGTGCGTGACTTCGTATCGGCATGAATCGGCAACAGAAGGTGGCAGAAAGAATCGCGGAATACTTCCACGAGGATCCTGTTAAGTCGATGTACGGAGGCAAGGCGGTGTCGCACGGCATCAGACATCATCTCGCCGCTGCTCCTGTTCTGCAAACGGAAGGTCTCTCGATGGAGGAGAGACGACAGACAATCAACGACGCGTTTGCTTGGCTCAAACATCAAATGGTGAGATGGCGTGTGTCGTTTTTGTTGCTTTTGTGCACGCAATTCGTGTGTGTGTTGCTCTACAAGGTTTGCACTCGTCGTGCTTCTTGTTCCTTGTAAGACTTATCGCATTTAGATCCAGAACTGGAGGCGTAGGCGGGGAGGGTTTGCTAAACGACCCCCTGACGTGTTTGTTGGTAAATTGCGTACAAATATATTGGTGCAGTGTGCTTGCGCATAGAGTAAACGATGGACTCTGTAGTTTCCCACTTGGCTCCCACACTGTAGTGCTTCTAGGTTTAGGTAGTAGCTTGAGTAGGAAACTGTCAACATGGATTTCCTCAGACTTGTGGTGCATGATGTTGCATGCCCATAGTGTATAAATGCTGGTAACTGCTTGCAGTTGCAGTACACTGTCAGTGTGTGTATGTGGCTTTGTGATACGTGCTTTAGCTGGTGCTTATATTAATTAACGTTGTTGATCGTGACCTTGCTGTTGTCATCATGTAGTCGCATGGTATCATTGGCAGTCTGCTACAGTAGCTTTGCTGCATGTCTGTGTGTCCATCATGTCTGTCTCTCTGTCTGTTTTTTTGTTGATCTGTTTGTTTGTCTGTCTCTGTGTGTGTCCATAATGTCTGTCTGTATGTATGTATGTATGTCCATCATGTCTGTCTCCCTGTTTGTTTGTTTATCTGTTTGTCAGCTGTCTGTCTGTTTGTCTGTCTGTTTGTTTATCTGTCTGTCTGTCCAATACATATATTGTCATAAATCAGTATTATTACAATCTATGTGATGATCTAAACTAAATAACTCTAAAAACTACACAAATAAAAATGTCTGTCTGTCTGTTTGTCCATAGCCCTAACCCTAACCTTGCAGTTATAGAATTATTCAGGTATCCTCAATCGTTTCGATGGTAGTGCTCTTGTTCTTCTTAAATTATCAAATGAAACTCTCAAACAATTGAAGGTCTAACTTGCCAAGTGTCTGCTGACAGTTTAAGTAATTTGTTTACCTTTATGGTGCTTCTTCAAGTTTATGGAGTTATGCCCTCGTCTGTTTGATTTTCTGAAGACTAGTAGCTGGTGATGTAAGACTATAATACCCGTACGTAGGGCAAGATGAAGTCATAGGTTAAGGCTTTAGTGGTTTGGACTATGGAACTATGGATGGGTCTCAAATGTTATAGGCTAAGGCATCACGTTGTGCTTTATGCATCGTTGTGTCTGAAGTTGCTACAACAGTTGAAGACAATACAGTTGATATAAGGGGCAACATACCACATGTAATAGCTAGCACACTGATACAACACATCTGCAAGTTGTAGATTACCAATGAAGTCTCTCGAATTGCAGTCACAGTGAGATCCAACACGTTGCATGGAAAGTTAGTAATTTTCAGAGAAAGAGAGTAGTACTTACCACTTATTCAGTGTGTGATAATGGATGACAAGGAAGGTCTGGAGCTTCTGTGATCTAGGAGCTCAGGCTTAGCTAGAGAATGACTGTTTTTTATTATTCTTTTGGCAATTATAATGTCATCAAGAACTGACTATATACTTAACAGAGCCATTCAGTTGTGTTATATAATCATTGAAATAAAGGAATTATCTTGCAGGTACAGATGCGTGTCGAAGATCAGGCCTTGCTGAAACAGCTCCTCCACATGCGAAAGAAAATAAGCAAAATAAAGAAAGAAGAGGAAGAATGGCAGATATGGGAAGCTCGATATCAACAACGTTTTAACAGTTTAGACGAAGAGCCAGATAGTTACCTTAGTGAAGGGCAAAGATCAGTTAGTGTGTCAGAACCGAAGTGTGAGCTGCAAAAGGGCGATGTTGTTCCCTCAAAGGGGAGAACGTTACCTGCTCCTGGTCGACAGTATCGTCAAGCGTTCATACCAGCACCGATGTCTCCAACATCGCCAGTGCTGAGCCCTTCATCGAGCATCAGCTCGTTTACCATGACGTCCAATAACGGAGACAGCACAGTAAATGACAGCTCTTTACTAAGGAACTTTTCTTTCCAGCCGTTATCACCCATGGACAACGGCAGGCCTCTACGAAAGAGTCCGTTTATGACTGGCAAAGGAGTTCGTGCTCAGAGCACACCCAACTGCCAACTGCCTCCTCTACCACCACCAGAAATCAAGCAGTCATCTGGTCCCACCAAGTATGGTCCTGTTATGAAGAGAACGTGGTCGATGGATAACGTTTTGTCGTCTCCACAACACCCATCGCCGGCCTCTGGCGATTCAGGAATAGACAGAGCACAGTCAAGGACACCATCGTCTATGTCCTCTTTATCATCTGAAGTTTTCCTAGACAGTGACGATTTTCCAAGATTTGAGACACCAAGTGTGAGCCAATCTGCTGGTGATAAAATTCTGGCATCTAGGGCAACATCGGATCCGGGAGTGGATGCAAGGAAGGTACAGAGATTGAACAGATGTGGACAAGGACAGAGTGAGTCCGCGAGTCGTCAGAAGATTAGCAACAGACCGAGTATCGGTAGTCAAATTCAAAGGTTAGCAACCATAGCCGATGAACGTTCACCATTTGAAGTTAAAATGATGGACAAGTGGTCCGAATACGATGGAAACACGCGTTTTGTTTTGGAACGTAGAGCTGAGAGAGCCATGGCACGGAGAGACATGATATCCAGCGAGCCTGTTTCTCCATCCTCTCACAGCCCTCCTGCCAAACCTCCACGAAACAGACCAAATCGTGGCACAAGTCCAACAGCTATGCCATCCAAACAACAAAGGGCGACAACTCCAACTAAGGGACTGTCTGTAGACGTAAAGCGTTTCCAGTCCCCTCAGCCGCAAAGACGAGGACAATTAGGTGATCACCTCGTACAATTTGATCTCCACAGATGTGCTTCTGATGACGTGTTAACATCACAACACGACTATGCACTGCAAACTTCCAGCCAACGCGGAAGGAGAAAGTCGAGCGATGCCAATCACTTATCGGTACCACAACACTTGAATTCGTGTAAGTCAAGGTCGTTGGATTGGACTGCAGATGTGACACCATCTGTTTCAAATATTCAAAGGCAACAGTCACCGAGAAGAAAACAGCCTTCACGTGGGTTATCAACATCCAAAACGCCTGAATTTAACAGTCATTTCAGATTCTCATTTTCACTCAGCCCGGATGCTTTTACTACAGAGCTGTGAGCGTTTGAAGAATATTGGATAATTTTTGAATTATATTTACTTTAAGTTGACATGCTTTTTGTTTGGTTGATGAACGTGCACGAGTTAACTGGACATAATACTGTGGAGGTTGTTTATTGCAGTAGAACAATAGTGAACTAGATTTGTATAACCAATTTGTAATACTTCAATGGCATCATTTTGACCTGAGAACCTTGCAAGTCAGTAGCATACAAATTGTAGTCACAAAAACAAATTGTCGTCATCATTGTGTAACACTTGGGCTTTAAATTTACTACTGAAGGTGAACTCTCTAGGGCCTGCATGTTGATGACAGTCTATGATGTCACTCATGATGTGGACCTCTAGTTTATTGAAGATTGAAGTACGTGGTAAAACGTATGTGTCAAGTTGTTTGTCCCTCCTCAGAGTGGCCTTGCAAATTACAACACAACACATTGATCCTGTATTCACGCTTGCGCAATTCGTGCACAGGTGTGCACACGTGACGGTAATGATGTAGCGAAATTGCAAACGCATTTCGTATGTACCTGGTCAATTTGCGCAATTTCAAACTGCACTCTTACATCACGAGGTGCTATCAGTTTCGTTGCCCTACCGGTTGTCCGTTGCCCTACCGGTTGCCCTCTACACACATGTACATACGTCATCATCACTCTCAGTTGCTCCACAGTGGCATTGGTCTGTACAACTATTACATACAAACTTTCTATTTCTAAATATTCATCAAATTCGCTAGAAAACGCACCACTAGTGGCCACTATGGAGGTAAGTCTGTATAACTAGCGTGAACACCATTCCATTGTCGGTGCGCTCTACTGACTGATAGTCGCATGCCCTCCTTCCTGTCACACCTCATCGTGTTGCTCTAAATAGCATGGCCGCAATCACCATATCCATGACAACAGCTGAGACGTTCACGCGAACAGGGGACACCTTACAACCGCATCCGGCA